>NW_023270447.1:63971216-64035499 GCF_011800145.1 Mirounga leonina
TGTTGCTCACCTGTGAATGGGGTCACGACGGTGGGGTTGTAGACTGAACACTTAGCAGTGACTGGCCTATGGCAAGTAGTCAGTAAATGTTAGCTGTTGTTGCTTTATCATTCAAAACCCCAGGGGGGCGCCTGGGTGGCTCAGTCGGTTGAGCGACTGCCTTCAGCTCAGGTCATGATCCTGGAGTCCCAGGATAGAGTCCCGCATCGGGCTCCCTGCTCAGCGGGGAGTCTGCTTCTCCCTCTGACCCTCCTCCCTCTTGTGCTGTCTCTCATTCTCTCTCGCAAATAAATAAAATCTTTAAAAAACAAAAACAAAAACAAAAAAAACCCAGGGACTCCTGCCTCTCTACCCAGCAGACCTACCAAATTTGTATCACATGTTTAGCACTGGTATCCCAGAACTGTAATTTTAAGCTTTTGTTCTGGCATCCCTGTATTCTCTATATGGCCTTGCATGTAGGTGTTTGTTGAACGGAAATACACTTTGTGCAGATTCCACCACTAGCTGAGCTTTGTTGCAAAGACTAAGGGAAAACCTGAATTACTTGGTTAAAAAAAAAAAAGTGATCACAGTCCAGAATCTGAAAGGATGGAGGTCAAGCTGTTTTAAGTATGCTTCTGCTGCCAGGAAGCCTGGAGGAGAAGCAAAGTTGGGTGAAAACACTATCCTGCACAATTCGGGCAGCTTGAAGTTACTTAATTCTAGGGGGAATAGAGTAAGCACCTCCTTTAGAATCCACCAGGCTGGATTTCTTTTAATCTGGATATTTGGGTTCAAACAGCTGTGGCAGGGGCGCCTGGATGGCTCAGTCGGTTAAGTGGCTGCCTTTGGTTCAGGTCATGATCCCAGGGTCCTGGGATGGAGCCCTGTGCCAGGCTCCTTGCTCAGCGGGGAGTCTGCTTATCCCTCTCCCTGCCGCTCCCCCCACTTGTGCTGTCAAATAAATAAAATTAAAAAAAAAAATTCTATCAAACTGCTGTGGTAAACATGTATCCATCTCAGCCAATTCCTGATCATATGAGGAGTATGTATGGCTTAATGATCAGAAACTCGGGTGGCCTGAGTTGAAACCCCTCTTTCCTATCTCTCAAGTTGTTATTTCCTAGCCTAATTCCTGTTAGAATTACTTAATATTTGATTTCTAATTATTATAAAGCCAACTAGGGGCTGGAGGAAATAGAAATACCAGGCTTAAATAGAGAATCAATGATTTGATTCAAGGGCCATTTTTGCCATTAATTCTGTGATCTCAGGCAAATAACCCTCTCTCCCACTTTCCCATTCCAGTGTCTCCATCTGGAAAAGAAAGGAGCTGGATTTGATGACCAATTTTGCTTTCACTTTTGTAAATCTATCATTTAACCAGAGATTTCAGCCTACTGTGGCAAACTGGCCCCATCCTCTCAAACCCGGGATCTTTGTGATTTCTAATACAGAAATTTTCTTACATATTATTATTTGTGTCATCAGCTAAGTGGAGCAGATTCCCTACAGATTTATATTAACAATAGCCAGATTATTTCTTTGTTGCTTTGTTAAAATTAACAAGGATGAAATAAATAAGGAAAAAAAATCTATTAGTGAGCTCCATAATTTATCCACCAAGATATTTTGATTTGAATAATGCATTTAAGTACCTAAAACACAATCATACCCAGGGTAACAGGTTATATATAAGGTAATAGTTGAGAAGAAAATCAGGAAATACAAATTTGTTACTGCAAGCAATTTTAATACAAAAGTGTGTCTTGTTTTTAAACAGTTCATTGGTAGAGCTTCAGTTTCTGCCTCAATTAAAACCAATTGAGATAATCACACAGCAACATGGTCGGAGCTGAAGAGGAACAGCAGCTAAAAAACAGGAGCCCCAGACAGCCCCTCTTCATGGTCACTTGGTCAGCTGACTTTATTACTCACAAAAAAAGACGGAAGCAAACGGGACTTGTTAACAGGTGTGCTGGTGAACTCCTTTAAAGGACGAGCAAGTGTTTGTTTTATGTCCACATTTTCAGAATAGGCTCGTGGAATTCATTCCTCAGTTTGTGGGAAGTTGATCGACCATTTAAATAAATAGCAAAAATGCAGATAAACAAATCTGTAATTCACAGTGTCACCAAGGAGTCTCCCCTTGCCAAGGGCCTGGGTCCCGGTGAGCACAGGAGTTATTGGTGGCTGGGCTGGATAGGAAGTTACAAACCAGGACTCTTAAAAACCCCAATGTTCTGACGTCTTCTGAATGTATTTACCCCTGAATTCTAGCAGCTATTTGTCCTTTAAACACCCAGTACTGAGACAGTATTCAAAGTATTGCAATGAACTCCTTTTGCTGATCATGTGCAAACATTACCAGAGGAGGTTCCCTCTCTTCAGCTAAAATCACACAGTATTAAAAACACCGGAAAAAGCGATTAGAAGTGCCCTCCCCTCAGTTCTTGCTAATTGAGGTGTCTGTGATTTACAAAAAAGAGAGTTCCTTAAACACTGCAGGATTCTTATTTTTTTAATATAATTTATCTTGCTGGGACAGCAAGTCAAGTTTATAAAGAAGATGCATTTAGGAATAATCCTAAAAGATAAAGCAGGTTTACAACCCTGCACCGCGCAGAAACCCTATTTAGAGGCGCTTTTTTTTTTTTTTTTTAATACACATTCTCATCTTGACCTTCTCACTTGTTTTTCTCAAATATTTCATTTCTGGGCCCCATCCATTACAGGGTTACCAGGAGGCAAATTTTATCTACATAAATATTCACATGAAAATAGTAACTTACAAAAAGAAAAAAAATAAGGCAGCTTCATAACACAATTATTCTTTTACACTTTTAACAATATAACTTCTCCTGTTCAGAATAAATATACACCCAATGTACGGAGCAGGCTTCAAAGTGGAGAGAGGCTTGGGGTGCTTGTGCAGCGTTACCGCTTGGGACCTGGAGTCCTGGGGGAGGCAGTGGTGGTCTTCTTGGACATGGTGGGGATTTTGGAAGGCTTGCTGAGCCCTCTCCTGGAGCTGCCCTGGCCCCCCGCAGCGCTGCTCTCCGAAGTGTCTGAACAAGCGGACTGTGTCTCTAAAAGGTCAAAGTCCGAGGCATCGCTCCCGCGCCGGCTACTGGCCCGACTCCCGGCCCGGCTCCCGGCCCGACTCCCAGGGCGACTGGCTGACTTTTTAGGGTCTGGAATTGGAGAATAAAGCAGCAGACTTACTGAGAGACAACATGAGGGGCGGCGAGAACAAGTGACCAGAGGTCAGGGCTCTGACTCTAATACCACCTGATAGTCTGTGTGACCCTGGGGCGAATCAGAGCCTTTCTGGACCCTCTATGTCCTCATCTACATGGCAGTTGCCTGAAACCTTTTCTGGCTTTGTGATTCTGCTTGAGAAGCTTGCCTCCTGAGGATCAGAAGCCAGCTTCTCTCAGCAGCACAAGTGACCTCGTGTGGCCCCCGGGGGGGTGGGGGTCGGGGATGGGCCAAAAGAGGGCCAGAAATGAGGCCAATTCCTAGGTTCCCATGAGGAACATCAACAGGTGAACAGATGTGATCTTTCCCTGACTTTCTCAACTTGCCAGCAGTTATCATAAACACAGAGTGTTGGAAAAATTACTAGCAAACTGCCAGTCCCAAAACTGAGCGGCCTTCTCAGGAAGGCCCCCTTCAGGACGCCCCTCCTGCCTTCTACATTCTCTCAAATATGGTCATTCCAGATCCAGAACAGGGCGCCCGGCCTTGCCACGGAAGCCTCTGCTCTCAGAAGGCAGGGCTATGGCTAGCTTCAGTGGCAGAAGGGAAAGGAAAGAGCCACACGGAATCTGCGGGGCTCTCTGGACATCACACCTAGTGCTGCTCTCATTACTTGCTCCTTGGAGAGCAGGGAGGCATTGCCCAGAGGCTGCTGGTCCCCAATTCTTAGCCTGGCCACTCCCCCCTCCTTTCACCCCAAAGCCTATGGACGGGTGGTGGTGGTGGGGCAGGTACTTACCTGCCCGATTCGTTTTGGCACCTGTGGAGGCTGGGGAAGAGCTATTGCTAGTATCACCAGCAAGGGATGTTCGACTAGAGTGAAAAGTTGGTGTTGGTCGTTTCAACTTGCTGCCTGTTGATGGAATAACCTTAAAAAAGATTTAAAAGACCGTATTTACTAGGTAGAATTTCTGAAATTCAATTTTAAAAGGTCTACTTAAGCCTCCTCACATCTAATCGATTGGAAAGCAAATTAAAAGTCCAGGAAAACAAAGATTTATTTTGAAAGTGTCCTAGGTCATATATTTTAATAATTCCACCCCACAAAAGGTCTCATTTAGGTTCTCAAAAGGTTCCAATTTAAAATGTCACAATGTTTTTTAAACTTCTACTTGAAATTTACTGACAAATTTTATGTTACTGACAAATTTCCACTAAAAAATGGCCAAAAAAAAAAAAAATCCAAATAATCCCAAATGTCAAAGTG
Source organism: Mirounga leonina (assembly GCF_011800145.1). Classification (NCBI taxonomy): domain Eukaryota; kingdom Metazoa; phylum Chordata; class Mammalia; order Carnivora; family Phocidae; genus Mirounga; species Mirounga leonina. Next base: position 63,975,667 of record NW_023270447.1, read on the forward strand.
TTTGGGTTAAAAATTTGAAAGATGGGTTCTAGCCCTAAATATTTAGTATGGAGATGCAAAGATCACCCCAAACACTCTCACTAGATATGTGCGTGCAGAAACTTTAGTCAAGCCAAGATCTATTTCTTCGCTGGAAAAAAAATGCAGATAACCACACTCCCTCTTGTTCAATCCACTGGGCCACCCCGTATTTGCGTGGCTCACTCCCTCATTTCCTTCGGGTGTCGTGGCTGGAACGGCCGATCAGAGAGGTCTTGCCGCACTACTGAAGTGATACCCACCTTGCTCTTCTCCCCTGTTCAGGATTTGGAGCTCCTACCCTTGTTTGCAGCCTTACCTGCATTCAAGTCTAAGCTCGGCAAAAACAGGGACTTTGTTTTGTTCACGGTCACCTAAACAGTGTCTGGCACAGAGCACGGACTCAATAAAAACTTGCTGAATGAATAAATCATGTGTGGAAGCACTTCCTAGTGGAAAAAGAGCTGCTGGATAGATATACATTATTACTGCTACCGGGAGGAGCAACATTTCCCACTTGAGTGGTTTTTTTTTTTGCTTTTTTTTAAAAAGATAGTAGACTTAATTTGGAGAAGGAACATTTTAAGTCTATTTTAAATACCACTCATGCCACAACACACTGTTCTAATTTTTCTTTGAAATCAATTGTGTAAACTGTTTTCCAGGACCTTTAAGATGTTCATATAAATGGAAAAAGTAAAGCAACCTGTTTCATTGTGTTTCTTGTATTTCTTTAATTTAGAAAGAAAAAGCAGAAGCGGCAGAAAGTGATTAACATTCACGCACAAACCCTCCTGGCCCACACAGGAGGAAGAGCACCAGTTTCAGAAGCTATCGCTCGTGCGCACGGCCATGGCCGCCAGGAAGACCGCAGCCCTGGAGCCCCTGGGCTGGGAGTCCACGCCAGGACGCGGCCTGTACAATACCCACAGGTAAGGAAAGGTGAAACCTCGAAATGAACAAAACAAAAGGTACAACCTTAAGACAAAACAAAAAGGCTGGTCTATTCAAATCCTGTGAGTATTTTGTACTTTATAATTAAAACATTGAAAATTTTAGAACTTCTGAGACTTTCATGAAACTGGAGCCATCAAGGACGAAGAAAAGCAAGATAAGCATGTTGAGTGTTGGGGTTCTGGTGGCAATAGGTCCCCAGGTCATGTTCTGAACCGGACAGATTTCTGAACTAGAGGTTTAGCTTGGAGCGGATGACTCCCAAAGCAGCAGCCCATTCACAGGCACCGGCTTCTTAACATTTCCCACTTTCTCGGGCTGAAGCTTTGCATGACTGAAGGCAGTGCTCTCTCTTGAGGCCCAAGAATCGAGTATTTCCCAGCGGGAGCTAGAATGCAAATCTTCCTGCTATCAGACAAGCCACTGGCCCGTGATTGGTTTCTGAAACACTGCTCTTCCAAAAATGCTTTGGGCATTTTAATGACTGCACTCAAACATGCTTAACTGCCAGTGTGTGTGTATCAGATCAAGGCTTCGGACACCCAAGTGACGAGGCCAAGAGATTCAGAAGTTCAAAACTGAGCTTCAGAGCAGTGTCCACTGATAGTGGGCTTGGCTGAAGTAGGCATAGGCAGCACCCACACCTCAGACCAGTCTGGTGATACCAACCACCAGGGGGATGTGGCTCAGGGCAGGGGACGCCAGCCACTCTTCTGTTCTAAGCAAAGACAGGACACGGCTGAACATGCACCACAGTTGAATTTCAAGTGTTCGTAACTCGTCTGGGTAGCTCATGTTTGGAGATTCCAAGAGGCCCGAGTTTTATAAATAATATCCATAAACAGATCACCAGGAATGATGACTGTTTATCACCCTGGGAAAAAACATCATTCTCAAGACTGTTAGCAAGCTGTTCAACGATCCGGTTTTAGGCATCTCTTATTTATCTCCAAGTTTGGTGAGTCCGAGTTAGAAACCCCTGAAAAACACCTGACTAGACAAATCAGCTGTGAGAGCAAGCACCACAGAGATGGAAAAGAGCATGGACTTGTGTCAGGAAGAGTAGCCGATCAAGGTCTGGGCATTAGCGAGGGCCTCGTCTTGACTGTGTCCTTAGTCAGCAAAACCATACTCTACCTCGGGGCTGGGCAGCTGGAGGTCAGGATAATGGCTGTCCCTGCCAGAGGGGCCAGCTTTACTGTTTACCAACCAGGGTTTGTCATAACAGCGAGAGGACTGAAGTGGAGTCTGCGAAATGGAAATCCAAAGGGAAGGACGGGGACAATTGAAAATGGAACAGTAAGGAAGCAAACTGGGAACATGAAAAATAAATAGAAAACCCTGAATCTTAAAGAAACAGAAAACAAAACAAAACGGGCATCAGTTCAACAGGATAAAAGGGACCAGGCAGAGAGGCAACGGCATTCTTCACAAGCAACCCATCAAAACAGACAGACTTCTCCGTTAGCATCTAATGCCTGGATTTCCAAAATTAGCAACTCTGGGTGGAAAGTGTTTCTGACTTAACGATCTGAGTTCATATTTTACTAAACGTCCTTCAGAGTAAAATCCTAAGGGTCCTGTTATCTACTGGGGCCTGGAAAGGCTGGTGTAGGTAGAGCTTGGTCTGTAGGTCCTCTCGCTCCTCTCCTGGCTGGAGGCGCGCAGAGGCTACACTCAACAACAATCCCCTGTAAATCGGGACCAAGGAAGGAGGCCGCGAGCCAGGGCATCCCTACCTTGGGGCCACTGGCAGGGGTGGCGGGAGAAGACGGCATGGACGTGCAGCTGTGGTTGCTCTGACTGGCGCTGGAGCTGGAGCGGGTCGGCGAAGCAGCCCGGGAAGACGGCTTGGACCTTCGACCCCGTGACCGGAAAGGTGTCATTCCCTGGGATGCCCCCTCGGGTAGGATGAATTTCTCTCTAAGTTCGATGTTAGTTCTACCTCGTGCTAAAAAAAGGAATAAACGCACACATACAATGTCACTGAATCTTACAAAATGTATCTTTGATGGTCACACAGCTGCTTGACCCCATGACCACAGTTACATAGGCTACAGGTTTAGTACCCTCTGTGGACTCTTTTGAAGTAGAGATAAATTCATGATCTGTCAGTCTGTCGTGACTCTTACCCAGAGCAGACAGTTAACTAGTAAGCCCCTTGGTTTGAACTTTATATATAAAATACCATGCCATTCTGTGGTAATGATCTTGCCCTGCCGCTGTCCCCTGGGGCAAGCACACCATACGTAACTCGTCAAAGAAAGCAGATGCAGCAGTGCACAAACCTCTGACATTAAAATCAAAACCCCTCTTTTCTCTCTCATAGTACATGTGTACTTTTTGCTCAGATTTTGCAGGATACATGGTAACTAAATAGTGGAGAAAAGAAATCATTGAAATCAACATTGTCCAGACACTTGTATTTGAATTCAGTTGATAGTAATCCTAAGGGAAGGGGTCCAGGAACTCAGGACAGTAAAAAGATCAGGATAAAATCATTAAGAAGTAAACATGTGGGAGGAGAGAGAGAAAGATCAAGACCATGCACAAAACTTGCTGGTGAGAAATGTTAAGTCAAAAACTGAAAGCAACAAGAAGCTGAAGGGACGACGGCAAGTGGGAGGAATGTCACGGTGGAAACAATCTGGAAACTGCTCTGAAGGCCAACAGGTGTTGTCCTAATGGCTTTCTGCAGCTCTAAGACCAGAACTTAAAATTTGGATTTGGTCAGAAGATTCCAAGGATGGCCAACATAAATGTTAAATGTGAAAGACACTACTAATTTAAAAGAAATAATTCCTCTGGAATATGTCCTTAAATTATTTCTCACCAAAAGGTGTTACTGTCATCCATCCTGCACTGTTTACTTTTTAGACTACACTAGGTAGATCTGAACAAACACGACCACTGGTGAAACTCAGAAAAACGGAATCAATCATTTGTCGTTCTTTTCTAAGTAAGATTTTTCACTCCGGCCAAGAACCACGACTCTAGCAGATCTGAGGTACCTATGCCCACCCCCTCTTCTGCCCAACCCTGCATGTCCTCAAGGGAACCGAGTGATCTTGGTAGAGTCAGATTTTAAATAAAGTTGCATGGGTGTCCAAGCAGGGTAGTTCCAAATTCCTAAATAAAATTCTTCTCAATATACTATGCTGACATAACATATCCAAGTGTCCAGTTAAAAGGGCTGACGTGGATATCACAACCTGAGTGACAGTCTAGGCTCAGCGACCAACCAGGTCTTCCTGCTCCAGGCCTCAGTTTCCTTAGGCTGATCCCAATGTCTGGGTGGTCTGAATGCTAAGCTGTTTCCTTCCTCCTCAGGCCCCAACAGAATGTGCCCCTCACAGCTCATTCCCTGGTCCTGGGTTCTCTACTCATCCATTTTCTGGACGTCAGTGCTTTCGTCTGTGTCTACACTAATGATTCTCCAAGAGAACTTCCTTCAGCACTAACATAGGCACTTCAGTAAGACTTTCCATCACTAGTAACTATGGATTCAGGACTTACACTTATTTATATTGTGTTTGCTAATGTGCCCAGCCTAACGGTGGGCACACAGCAAAAGCACTAAGTTAACAGTGATGAATGAAAATCATGACTCAGCTGAGGGTTCACCCCAAAAGAGCTGCTTGTGACCCTGAGCCATACCGAACTTCAGATATGCAGTTTAAACCTAGTAAACATTTAATAGTTTACCTCTGTGCTAACCCTCCCAGACAAGAACACCACAGTGATACAAGAGGAAGACTCTGAAATGGCATCTCAGATGAGGGCCATGGCATTTAACATGTCACGATATAACAACATCACGCTCTCCATATGCACTGCACCGTTTGCAGAGTGTGACACATGCAGTAGGGCACTAGACTGTCACCAGTGACTGGTCAGCGTCCCTGTCACAGACAAAGGACCTAAAGCACTCAGAGAGGCTGAAGTCAAGGAGAGCCGTGGTAGGGCTGGGACTAGAACCGACGTCTCCCACCTGAGCTCTCTTCCCACCCCCTGGCTCCTCATACCCTCACCTACACTAGTGGCTCTCCACCCGCCCCAGGCTCCCATCCCCACCACGCCACCCCAATCACCCTGGCAAATTATTACTGATAACTTTAAACTGTACAAAAGTTGAAATACATGGAAAAGTACAGAGACTGAAAATTCCTTAATCTGACAACCTAAGGGCCATCACTATTAAAATGTTCGTGTCTTTATTCCTGTGCACAACTGTGTATATATATTCTTAAATACAAGAACATCAGGAACATTCCTCCATGCTTGACAGATCTTGCATAATTTCAACTATCTGCAAAGTGTTATTTCATCATATAGACGTCAATTTTTTTTTTAAAGATTTTATTTGACAGAGAGAGCGAGAGAGCACAAGCAGGGGGAACAGTAGAGGGAGAGGGAGAAGCAGGCTCCCCGCCAAGCAGGGAACCCGATGTGGGACTTGATACCAGGACCTGAGATCATGACCTGAGCCGAAGGCAGACGCTTAACCATCTGAGCCACCCAGGCGCCCCTAGACGTCAATTTATTTAACTCTGTGTTGTATTTTTAATTTCCTTACAATTTTTAAAACACTGCATACAATGTCACAAGTGGTGACAAACTACTTGTAAAATGTTTTTGTGCATATCAGTGATGATTTCCTTAAGATAAATTTCTACAAGTGGATTTTCTGAGGAGAACGGATGCACATGAGATTTCTGATATTTGTCAGTTGATCCCCCAAATTTTATACAAATGTACACTCTCCAAAATAATGTATGAGTATACTGAATTTACTTCACCCTGGCTAATGCTCTATTATTAAGAATGTGTGTGTACACATTTATGTGTACAGGTAAAACTCTTCTGATAATCTGACATCTCTCTGCTGTTGTAATTTGCACGCAGGGGGATTACTAACTGCTCTCTTCTTGAAAAAATCTCTTCCCTTGGCTCCAGGACACCTGCTCTCCTCCTTCTCCTCCTTCCTCCCCTATCCTTAGACACTGATGTTCCCTTGGTTCTGTTCACAGTCCTGTTCTCCCTCTTAGATTTTGAACCTGGTGGTGACGAGTTCACCCATCTGACTTCATTACCATCATATGGTCATGCCTGACTCCAACTGTATCCCCTGCTCAGACCCCTGCCTGGATGTCAGACCTTATATCCAATGACTGAATAGACATGATCACAGCCAGAGACTGGGGAGTCAACATAGGTCCCTTCCTCCTGATGGCAGTTTGTTCTACTGATTGTATCTTCTAAAGCTTCTCAAATACCCAGAGCATTCCCACACCCCCCCGCACCCCCTTACCCTTATGTGATTCATGGAGCATCTCCTCCACCCTGGATGGCTGTAACAGGCTTCCAACTGGTCTCATTTCTCATCTCATCCCCCCAAATGGAATTTCTAAATAAAAACCTGGTAATTCTGAATGACTCAAAATCCTTCCCTGGTCTTCCACTGTTTACAGCAGAGTTTCCCAATCTAAGGTTTTTGAGGGGGTTCCTACAAAAAGAGTTCAATAAATACTACCCGCCCCCCCGCCGCCCCGCCTTGGGAGATCTCGAATGCAATCAACATTTTGTAAGCTCTGGGAAGTCCTACAGTAAAGAAATTTTCTTAGCTTTAACCCAGTGTCTTCCAAAAGCACCTGACCATGATTTTTTGAAGATCACGCCTTGGAGGCCAGGCCCTGAAGGCAACCATTTCAGTTTTTCAACACCAAAGAGGCCACCATTTTCTAAGGAACTCAGGCTGGCCACGTGATGTTGTTTAGTTACAACTGAGTTCTAAGCTGTATTTAATGGGTACAGAGTTTCAGTTTTCTAAGACAAAAAGAGCTCCATGGATGTGTGATGGTAGCACAACCACTGAAGAGAACACTTCAAAATGGTTAAGATGGTAAATTTTATGTTATGTGTATTTTACCACAATAAAAAAAAAGAAAGAAAAACAATCAGTTCTCAGTCAAATTGTCTTTCAAATCTTCATAAATGAAGTTTTCTAGATCTTCACTTATTTGGGGGAACTAAATCATCTAATGCTCAAAAACACACCTTAGATAAAGGTGGACCTATTCCTTAGGCATTGTTTTCATCACCATCCAAACCATCATGATCTCCTTTGCCATGGATGAATTCAGAAACTGAAACCTCTAATTTTTGGCAGCGTCATGAACCTACCTAGTTGAGTATTTTCACTTAACACATATGGCTAGAGCACTGTGCAGTCTGATCTATCTCTTGCCTTCTGAAACAGCTGTGTGGAAGGAGGCAACAAATGATCATACATGTTGGTACAATACTGTCATCAACTGTGTTCTAGCTTCGGTCTAACATTCTCTGTGGTCCAGACAGCCAAGGAAATGCAACACAAACGAATACAGAATCTCCCCTAAGCAGTGCTTCTAGAAGCCACATGAATCCTCACAGAATCCTAGACAGCTTCAGGGAACCCTTCTTTTTGTGATGTCCACGCTCTCCCCAGTCACTTCGTACATCCACCCCAGCCCTTAAGTGTTCACTGCCTCGGGCAACTTTGTATTTTATTAGAAGTACTCATCCTGCCACTAGTAGACTTATGACATCTAAGACTGCTGGGCAGTTCCGGATTCTGCCATCAGGGGAATCGAGGATTCCTGGGTGCTAGGAGGGCACTCCTGGAGAGGCACAGAGGAAAGCCTTACCTTGTTTGCTCCCAGGGATGCTGAAAAGGCTACTATGTTCCATAGAGAATAGGTACTAGACGGCCCTCCCAAACTTCCTGGGGGGGGGGGGGAGATCTCCAGTGTTTAGCTAGTAACATAAGGACAAAGCAAGCAGGGTAGCCCTTGGCCATCAGCACAAAGTTACTGTCAACGGAGCAAGTACAGCAGGCAGCAAAAAGGAATCCGGATTCCAAATGTCACATGCAGCATCTCTTCTGTTTGTCTGCTTAGTCCAGTTATACAGGACAGAGAAAATGAAACCTTACTAACAGATTTGCAAAAGAATAATGTCGTTTTACTGAGTTATGGTTAAAATCATATATATGGCTCCTGTTCCTGATCTTTTATTTCAAGGGAATTAGTTTGCAATATAGTAACTTCTAAAACTGATTAAACCCTTTGAAGTTTTTATCCGAACAGATGCTTTCAAAATTCACTGTATTTTTTACACACACACACACACACACACACACACACACACGAAAATTACTTTTGTTTACTGGAGTAAATGCAGAATAACATTTAAAATAACAGAAGCTATGGCATATCTGAATTCATGTGAGAACTGCACCCTTTAGCTCTAAACACTTCAAAATAAGACTATAAATCACATCCAAAGAAGTTATGTAACTGTACTGTAAACATGTTTGCCAGGTTTATAAATATGCCTTACCAAGTAAATTACGCAGGCTGAACCAGCAATCCACACATAAAAAGGGGTGGTGGTGGGTATGTCAGCCTCTGAGACACAAGGCACCTCGATCAAGAGCAGACTTGAGAGGCACACTAGTCTTGGATTGGAATCTTGTCTCTGCCATTTATTAGTTGTCTGTCCTTAGGTAAGCTGTTTAACTTTTCTGTACTTGAATTTCCTATTCTGTAAAATGGCGGCAATAACAGAATCTATACCTCACAGAAGTGTAAATGTGTTATTATTTCTAAATTGCTTGTAACAGCATGTGGCACCTAAAAAACTATGTAAGTATTGGTTAAATACATAGAAACTCTAACAAATTCCATGGGTACTGTTTCAACAGAGGTGTTCTATGCCCTGTCAACTTCTAATAGTTAGAAAAGCTACAGCTTGGCTATTTCAAAGCATTCGTGAAGGCAGCAGATACCACAGAGCCAGGAGGTGCTACAGTTGAAGCAAAGCCATTCTCAACGGGCTGGGGTGTAGGTAAGGGGGACAAAGCTTAAAAGCCAACCTATGGGAGACTGACTGGAAATCGAAGAGCTGGAATCAGAGCGCTTTATTTTACTCCCAGGATGGTGAACTAGAATAAAAAATAAATAAATAAAGAAACACAAAGAAACAGAGACAGCAGGAAAGGCAGAAACCGGTCAAGAAAGACAAACTGGCAGACAGTGGGGGGGCCTCCTGTGTACCCACATGTAGCTCGGCTAACAGGAAAAAGGAAAGGATGCAGTTGAGGAGGATTTCGGCACCGGAACTCGCTCACCTGGCCTTGCGGCAGCCCTCACACCTGCAGCTCCAGGCGCCAGCATTCATACTCCAGTCCCCTCTTCTTCTGCCGTGGGCCTGGCATGCCCGCCCTTCGGGTTTCATAACCCTTGATCTTGCTTCGGTGATCAACTCTCTTGTAAGTGCCTGGGCTCACTGCTAGGTGTTCTTTATCCCCTCTCCCGGCCGAGGGAGATGCCCCAGTCCTTCCCTGAACGGGAGGGACCCAACACCCTCCCTGGGTTTCCGGCAAAGGAGTTACAGGCAGAGGGATCTGGAGCACTAACCAGGAACCTCAAAGGCTTCATTAGGCTCCTTTCTAGGCTACTGCTAACTGAACACCTTTCAAACTGAAACATCTGAAGACACCAATAAATTCCTAATTCTTGTGACTGTGTCCCTTGAAACCTGTCTCCCCTGATGGCATCAACCTTTCTTGCTTTCTCTTCCTGGTCTACTCGGGCACCCCCAAGTTCTAATCTGTGCTGGTAGAGCGATATCTGGGCGGCTTAACAAAATAAAAACCAAACAGACCCACTACTGACACTTTGTGTAAGCAGGAAAGATCAGTGAAGAGGGCATACCTTATGTGTAATTCATGCTCAGAAGGTTCCTTACCTCGGCAGGGGTCATTTTTCACCAAAAATTCATCCAGGGCCATCCATCCTCCACCAACTCGGACCATCACGGTGCTGCGCAGGATGCGGACCAGCCGCAGCTGCTGGGAGTCCCCGAACTGCAGGACCAAGGGGAGAGTGATGAGTGAGTGTGCCTTAGAGCAGGCCGAGGCCTTCTTCCCAGAGCAGACTGTATTCAGACGAGACAAATGATAATTTGACAGTTTGGGGAGAATTTTAACTATTTGGCATTTTTCACAAAAGAATTTAGAGTATCGAAAAGCTGAGCTATCAAGGTAAAACTGCTGTCGATATTCTTTCTATTGGGACAAAGTTAACTTTTGGTGGTCACACCCCCTCCCCCTGCACCAAAAGGGGGAGGGCAGAGGACAGACAAATGTTAGCTCACCTCAATTCTTTTAAACATTCTGCCCAAATTAAAACCCAGAAGTAAAACTGTTATGTCAGTTTGCTTTCACAAAAGGTAGATATAAAGTGGATGTCAACTTCTGAATACAGTGTGCTCAAAAGGTAAATGGAGAACAGCAAATACTATGTCAAGCCTTAAGGAAACCCTTGCAAGCATCAATATTATTACAAGCTTAGAAGGAAATTTGATTTTCCACACAAGGTTTTCAGAAATAAGCCCTCGGTGTTCTCTAATTGTGATGCCACCAAGCAGAAAGTTTCTCCAGCTGAGCAAATGACTATGGCATTTATACTAAAATTTAGTAGAAAAAATTAAAAGTGTAATCTACCATGCTGATTATAAATAGTATTCAAGAATCATTTTGGGATATTAAAACAAGCATGACTTTCTGATATTTATTCTTTCTTTTTTCTTTAACATCCCTGCTTCTCAGCTCTGTTAACATCTGTAGTTTCCCATTGCATAAATTACCCTCTTCCTAAAATAAGGTAAGAGGCAACAAAAGGGAATCATTGCGGAGATCCCAAAACAAAAATCAAACATTTGTTGGAGAAATAGCATTCCTAAAATTATTTAATTCAAGGAGAATGTTGGGGTAGGGGGTGGAGTGAAGGGACTAATTAGTTAATTACGATTTCTCAACTTACAAAGGAGAACCATAACTTTGAAACAAGGCACGAAAACTGAAAATGCCAGAAAAGATGTTTGACAAGGACACATAACCCACCTCCCTCAAAACTCATGTATTTGTGGTAATTCTCTGTATTCCTCTGTACTGGGTCAAGTGTGCTGTTTATAGAGGCAGCAAGGTGACTGGAAAAAACACCACCCCCTCCCCAGTCCTTCACTTTGAAAATGAAAAGAGTCTTAACATCTCTCATCTCCCGCAGCTATTAGGATTTTATACAGAGTGACCACAGCAACAGCATGGTGTAGTATGACAAGCACTGAAGTGGGTGCCCAGAGATGTGAGGGAATAAACGTCCTGTCCCGGGAAGGAAGCTGCCCCTTTGGCCCCTGAGGGTACCTCCCTCAGAAGCTGGCCCAATAGAGAAAATAGGAAGGCCCTGTGGGAGAGGTTGAGAATTCTGCCACGCCCAAGAGCAGGGACCGCCCGAGTCACTCAAGTCACTCGGGGTTCTCTGTGGATCGGTGAAGAGAGGGAGGAAATCAGGGCCGCTATGTCCTCCACAGTGAATCAGGAAGGGACTCCAAGAAGTACTTTACCCTAATGTCACTGTGTCCTGTAGTTTATGTGTCTGTCAGCTCTTAGAATTACTCCACTTAACTCATTCCTTTTTTCTCCTTAACTTCTTACTAAAGCCCCCTCTGGAAGGTTCTAACTCGTTTCTGCTGAGCTGTAGGGAAAAGGAGGCTTGATCCAAGCCAGCAGCTGAAGCAGCTGGGGGTGTCGAGGCCAGAGTGAGAGCAGGAGAAGGGGCTACCGCAGCCCTAAAACTGGGGACCCGTGCGAACCTGGCAGAACTGGGCTGTCAGTGAGAATGTCTCAGGGTAATTTCGGTTTCCTTAACTGGAAAATCCCTCACGGTGACCCGGGTTCCCGCAGCGGCTCTGACACCAGCTGTGTGACTGTCAGCATGGGTGTCTTCAGGTCTCAGGTGCCTCGGGCACAAAACGAGCCCCGTGACTCTGTTCCAACATTGGAACTAACTCGTCCGACCCTCTGCCAGTCAGCAGAGCATCGGACAGGACATCAGTGCCACTTCAGAGGACGCCTGGGCCCCACATGCAGGTATTAGGAAACAGGCACAGCTTTGAGGCATGCCTCGGCACTGTGCTGCAATATTTTAAACCCTCTTTGTCCTGGTCTTTCGTTTCTATCCTCTGTTCTTCCCACTGGCCCAGAATGTTACTGTAGTGAATGATTATGGCAGTGCCTGGGACTTAACACTGATTGAGGGCCTCAAATCAACTGTTAGTGTTTCTGATTTCACATCACAAGACAGACTTTACCCATGCAACTTCCTTCCATTTGAAGACACAGGACCCCAGAGCCCTCAAAAAGATCTATAAGGTTAGAATTACCAAGTGGAGTCAAAAGCATTCAATCTTTTCTTGCAAGTCTAATTTGATCCCTTAGATTCTGGCTAGCTGGACATAATCAGCAAATTTCAGGCTATGACCAAATCATGATTGTTATACTGCGGTTCTCAGGCAACTTATAATTATAGAATACTATAAATAAATACTATAAATATAAGTAAATTAGGTATCTGAACAGACTGAGTACTTAAGTACCTGAAGACTTTTTGATTTCGTGTACACTATGAAATTTGTGTTATCTGTCAAAAGACAGAACTGTGCTGTCTGCTATTCTGATTTCCTATTCTAAAAGGAAGTGGGATGGATTGATACTGTAGCTTCAAACTCCCCTGAACCAGCCCAGCATAATACGGTCTTTAGCCAATCTAATTTTGGATGGAAAATTTCATCTCCTTAAAAAACAAAACAAAACATAACTCGCTGCTGCTGCTGCTAAGACAGCTTTATAATATTAGCCTTGTTAGCAGTTTCTCCACTTGGTAATACAACCAGATGTGACCCAGGCATGCTTCAGATCATGTCCTCTCCCCACAGCAAAGAACAGGCAGCATGGGCTACACAGACCATTTCCACCGAGGAGGACGTTGCAAGGCACACTGTACCTGATTGCCGAGGAAGAACTACAGACAAAAGAGTAAAGGATGGAGGAAATGGAAGGAAAAAAAGAACATTTTGTCAAATTAACACTAAGGAATGAAAATCACGCAATCACGTTACCAGTCTTCAAGCATATTCTCCGAGAGCTCCTGCCATGGGGGCATGGTTTTACAAATTATAGTAAGACCTAACTTTTCCACTCTACTAATTGCTCTTGTTAATGCATTTCTCTCACAATTAAAAAACAAAAAACAAGAAAATAAAAAGCAACAAAAACAAGCACAAGATTGCTTATGGTTTTATTTACTAAATGCCCTGGGCTGGATCCAAAGCAGAGTCACCCAACACTCCCCAGTTAAGAGCAGCCCGGGGCGATTTTGGTGTACTTTGAAGACATTTTGATGTACTAATGGAACCTAGATTTTCCTCTTTCTAACTCATGCAAATAACTGCAAAATCTGAACCCTCTTTACCAATCCTAGGTTCTCTTTAGGACTTTAGAGAATCTAGCTAAGCTGCTAAATGTATTTTAGAAGTGCTGTTTCAGATCCCTTCTATCCCCTAACCCTGGTCCTAAAAGCAGCTAAAACACAGCATAATTCATGGTCAAATTATGTCCACGGCACAGCTTTCCAGGGAAGACTACTGAGCCTGGTGTCCCCTTAGTGCATCTAGGCTCTATTTGTAACCCAGCTCAGAGCAGACAGAGTATCCCTTGGGACCCTGACAGAGTTCCTCCAGACCTCTCTGAGCCTGGGAGCCACTCAGGCTCACAATGACCAGCACTTCGGGGTGATGGGTTAGTCTTCAGATAACCAGCACAGCTGGCACCATCTCCCTAAAGACTTCGGTCGGCCAAAAAGAGGACTTTGAAATGTCTCCTACACTGGAACTCAAGTACAAGCTACTGTTAGCTAAATACAGCACTATTTTTCAGGTGGAATTATGTAGGGCACTAAGCTTAGCCCAACAGGACACCTGACATTTGGAATCTACAGACATGAGGGCCAGAGAGAGACCGCATCTTCAGTCCCCCTGGCTCTGGTCCTCCCAGCATGAGCAGTGGGAAGGTGGGATCATCTGGTCTGCTGTGTGTGAGGCTGCTTTCACCTCTAGGGGCCACATGGGAGGAACCACCACCACAAAGGATTGCTTTTCTCTTCCTTACCCGATATTTATTCTCTCCAATCTGCTCCACCTGAAACCTTTTTGCACATTTGCACTGAGCCACTTGTCTTGTGACCTATTGGTTGTAAACAACAAAAAAAGAAAAGTGTGAAGGTTAAAACAAGACTTCCTCTTCAGAGAAAGAAATATTTTTACATGCAAGCAGAACACTATTCATTATGTCTCTTTGAGGTATTTTAGGCTTTTGATACATGCATTTATCCTTTACTCCAAATTAATACATGTTACACATTTGCTTCCAAGTTCCTTCAGAGAAATGTGCTAATATGCATCAAAATCATATCAAATAAAGTGAATTAGAACTGACCTAAATTTCCACTGAGGAGCCTCTGAGTCCCAGAAGTCAGTCCTGGTGTATTCTGGGCCATACCCACGACCTGCCCCACTAATCTCTCCCTTTTCAGGATCAACAGATCCTAGGATTTCCGTGTGTTACTAATGAATTTGCTATTTTCAAGGTGATGGGTGCGATTTCCAATGTGAAAAAGTCCTTAACTAGGCAGAAAGCTTGGTGGGTATACACATCATCTTAAACATTACTTCACATTTTACTCCTTAAATGCTTCCTTTGAAGACCGGTCCCCCTGGATCCTGATGTGGGATGCCCAGGACTGAGAGAGCAGTCTGTTCTAAGCAACATGGTACCTATGAACCAGGATGTGTGTGTAAGTTTGTGAACTTTGGAGGAATGACAGAGATGTGACTCTTTTGAGTGAGAAATCATCTAGACTGAAAGAGAGAGCTCAACAGCCAGAGATCCTCTGGGGCATCATCCTCCAAATGGGGATCCCCAAACAGAACTCCAGATAATGATCTTATAACTTATAAGTCACGAGGCTGACACGGCCACTGCGCCCAACCACTGTGGTCAAAAGTGTGCTCAAAATAACAGTAATTTCTGGTACCTCATCTTCAATTTTATCTGCGTCGGTTGTTGGGCGATAAGCGTCCTTGTTGGGATGGAGAGCAGCCACGAATTCATAGTAATCAATGTAGCCATCTCCATCTCGGTCAAAAATGTCAGCGACGGCAGTCATCTCCAACTTGGTGGTAGGGAACTCTGGAGAAAAGTAATCACATTTGGAACATTAACTCAGAGGGCTTACTTGGGTTGCTGGAGGGCATGTAAATACTGCTTGAAAGAAGAAATATTTATGTTTTGCTTTTTTCCTGAAAAGCAATACATGTTCATTTAGAAGATATTAACGTTATAAAGAACATTTTTTTTAGAAAGGTCACCTAGAGATACAGTACCCAAAGACTACTCACTGTTAAGTTTTTTGGTGTTTTTGCTTATAGACTCCCTCAACCCCCATGCAATTAAAAAAACTAAACAGTATTTCAGATATACCAAAAGACATAATATTACAACTACCCATAGACCTACCATCCCATCCAACATAAGCATTTAGTTATCTACTCTTAACTACTGTTAGATACTTCGATGATTTCAGGAGAGTGACAATTTGGAACAGGATGAAGTTTCTTCTATGTTTAGATAACTGCCTTAGGTTCTCGACAAACTGCTTCCCAAAGGAAGTGTGAATATTTACAGTAGCCAGGGTGATTTATTAAAATGTAAATCAGATCTCTTAGGTGAAAACCTCTGGTGGTCTCCCACTGTCCCACTGCCTCTAGAGTAAGAGGTCAGATCTGCTCCCTTTCCCAGGGCCTACCAGGCCATGCATGAACTGGCTGCTGCTGCTCCTTCCAACTTCATCTCTTACCCCTCCGCTAGATCATGACACCCCACCCACGTTAATCTTTCTATCCCTAGAACATGCCAAGTTCGTGCCCACTTCAGTGCTTTGTATCTGCTGTTCCCTTTGCCTCTAACTCTTCCCTCAAATATCCCCTCTGCAGACAGGCCTGCCCTGGTCAGCTGGGTAAAGTAGCACAGCTGTGAGATGCTTTGTGATCCTGGCAAGTCACTTAACTACTTTTTTTTTTTTTTTAAGATTTTATTTGCGAGAGAGAACGAGAGACAGAGAGCATGAGAGGGAGGAGGGTCAGAGGGAGAAGCAGACTCCCTGCTGAGCAGGGAGCCCGATGTGGGACTCAATCCCGGGACTCCAGGATCATGACCTGAGCCGAAGGCAGTCGCTTAACCAACTGAGCCACCCAGGTGCCCACTTAACTACTTTATGCCTCAATTATTTTTCCTGCTAAAAATGAGATCATGTATTTTGTAAGCTGTTATACAGATGTCAGAAACTGGTATTACGAAAAACGTATTTTCTCAAACATTTTACTTAGAACCTCATCATTCACAAAGCTGGCTCCTTAACCTATACCTAAAACGGGTTTTACTTGCCACACTGTGTCAAACAAGACCTGTTTTGTTTTAATTCCAAGCAAAATGAGATTCTTCTTTCCATCAAAATGATAGACCAATTTTAGTAATAAGCAGTTACATTACTTAAGACTATAGCTTTAACTTCAAAAAGACTATTTAGCCAGAATATCACCTGCTTCCACCAAGTGCAAGGAATCCAGGTGTGACCCATGTTTGAAACTATGAGTGAACTCACTGGATGCTAGAATGCCATCAATAAACTCCTGCCGTGTTATCTTCCCATCCTGGTCCTTGTCAATTCGCCGGAAGAAATCCATCACCCGAGATTTTTTGTGATTCATCCAACGCATATACTTTTTCCTCCAGACATCAAAGTCAAAGTTGGCAAATTCCTTCAACTAGACAGAAATCGTAGGTGTCAACAAGACTTACTATTTTGATCCTCAAACCTGCCCAGAGCATACCCGGACTTTCAGACATTCAGTAAAGCCATGCAGGCCTTCTGGAGGGGCATCAACAATGACTTCCATGTGTTGCCTCTTTGGTGAAGGCACAATCTGGGTCCTTCACTGAAAGCCATGTACATGAGCTGTGGTATAATGACGCAGTGCGAGAAACAGTAACTGAACGACCACCATGGAAAATACGGAGCACGGAGAACAAGAATGGGTGGAGCCAGCCTTGCTTTCCCTTTGCACTTTTTCAAAGGATCACCTTCTTAGATGTAAGGGAATGGATTCTATCCCAGAAGAGAAGTCCTTCGCACTCCTCACTTACGTGATTTTGATAAGAACTATGATCACACGGAGGCCCATGTCAGAAGGCTCATGTTTCCCATCATTTTCTGAGATGAGATCATTTGAGTTCTGGCTGGAAGCATTAAGAATCCAACCCTGCACGCAAGCATGTTTCTTTGGAATGGCACCAGAGGGGGCAAAATGCCCGTCTGACTTCCATGTGAAATATTTGGCTTTGGCAGACAACAGCAGGCCTGTGCGGCGGGCAAGGCGATGTTGAGCTGCTTGACTATGTCAATGAGACAGACTCAGAATGGCTGAGGCAGCGCAGCAGTTTTCCCCCTGGCCTTTCAAACTCCAAAGTTGGAAGGAATAGAGAAAAAAAGAAAAAGCCAAAACCCAAATATGCTTAAAACTCAACTGACCTACAGAAATAACAACAAAAAACACAGAACACTCACTTCCGGGCATAGCTGCTTTGATACGCACAAATAAAAAAAAATATAAAAGGTATTAGAGGTTTGTTTTAGAAACTAGGAAGTGTAGCACTACATTTTTTAGGTTGGTTAATGACACTTCAAAATAGATTTGCTTTTCGTAATTAGTGAAGACTAGTGGAATAACAAGGTCACACAAGTTACCCTTATTTCATAATCGCGTAGCTTCTATCTTTACACAGAGGGCCCAATAATGGTCGTGACTGTGATGAGCTATGCACTCGGAGGTAACTTTGTGAAGTCATGCTCCTGATTCTTGACCACAGCCAGGTGCTGAGGAGGGTCGGGTCACAGGCCGGACCCCAGATGGACTGACTGGCTGCCTGCCTGTTTTCCCCAGCGAGGTGCTATGGCCCCCACCCTGTTGTGACCCCCGTGTGGCTTTCCGCCCGGGGGCCTGCAGGACAGAGCCCTGGCTCACACTGGTCTGTTTCCACTTCTACAGAAGCTGGTCATAAGAGGGCCTCAGAAGGTAAGAAGTCACCTCCCTCCAGGGAAGGCTGCCTGGCAGGGCCTCACCTCCTCCAGTCGATCCAAGGCGTCATTGAGCTTCCGCTGCCGCTCCAGCGCTAGGAGCCACACCTGCTGCCAGCGGGCGGACAGCTGGTTGACCCGTGGGTTTTTTGCTTCGGACTGTGAGAGGATTGGCATGGGAGGAGGTGTGGGCTGACTCAAGGACTTCCCTAAAAGGAAAAACAACCACGAGATTAGAAAAGCTGGTTTTGTCAGTTCACAAGGAGAAAGTGCCAGATGTGTTAACTCAGGACACCTTTCAAATGGTATCCAATCAGTAAATGTGAGAAGCAGCCTGGGACCTGGCAATATTCCGGTATTAAGCATACTCATTTCAAAACTACTGCTCCTCCTCCCAGCCAACAGGCGTTTGTCTCATATCTTCCATTTATTCTGTCCTTTGCGAACTGAGGAAATGTCAGCTGAACCAAAAAAGCAATGGCTTGGGCGCCTGGGTGGCTCAGTTGGTTAAGCGACTGCCTTCGGCTCAGGTCATGATCCTGGAGTCACAGGATCGAGTCCCGCATTGGGCTCCCTGCTCGGCGGGGAGTCTGCTTCTCCCTCTGACCCTCCCCCCTCTCATGTGCTCTCTCTCATTCTCTCTCTCAAATAAATAAATAAAATCTTAAAAAAAAAAAAAAAAAAGCAATGGCTCTACAGGAGCTGATTTACCTGGTAACTAAGTCAGTGCAAACCAATGTAAACAGTTAGCGCTGATGGCCACAACAATGGAACGGCCCCTGCAAGAACAATCTGCCTGACCACTTCAAAATTCTATGCCAGTCCAAGAAAATGGAATATAGTTACTATGTGGTGGTGTAAGAAAAGTGAGTTTCAAAAAAATATTTTTGTCTTGTTTTGTTTTAAAGTAGGCTCCACAGCCAATATGGGGCTTGAATTTACGACCCTGAGATCAAGAGTTGCAGCTCTACTGACTGAGCCAGCCAGGAGCCCCAAAAAGAAGTTTTTTGACAGGGATTTGGAAAGTGCTCATCTTCAAACAGCCAGAATGAAACACCCTAACACAGGAGGCTAGAAACATACTGCTGCCACTGCGAGATTTCTCGATGAAAGGCGTGTGAGCAGGCTCTATGTTTTTCCTTTTGTAGGTCTTCGTGACCCGGTCCACGTCAGGCTGTTTGCGAGTCATCTCCTCCATAAACGTCTGTCAAACACAAACAACAGGGATCAGAGTTCAGCGTTTTCTTGGACTAAGATAGAATCCAGCACCTTCTTACTCACAAAGCCCAAGCTCATGATGGAACAGATGCCTTTGTACACTATCTCATTCTTTTCAGGAAACATGGCTGAGCAAGGCACTTCATCAGTTGCTGGAAACCTAAAGGGATCAGACATGGCTTCTGATTCCAAGGAGCTCACAGCTGAGTGAGGAAAATCAGGAAGTCAGTGCAATGAATGGCACCCAGGATGGCAAAAACAGACCGAGGATGAGTCCCCACAGGCCGAGGCGCCAAGGAGAGCTGCCTAGAGATGGGCTTGAGTGTAGTAGTGAGGGATGAAGAACTGGCCAAAGACTGGGTGGAGGGTAGTCCCAGCAGAAGGCACAGTGCAGAGAGATCCAGGGAGCCTGACAATGTAGTGAGCCAGGGCCCTTCAGATCACTGGCTGAACCCAAGATGCAATCAGAAGAACAGCAGGAGGGAGGGCTGGAGAGGGAGGCAGGAGAAAGATCCATTAAGGCCTTATGTTTGGCTAAGGGACTGGGATTTTATTTGGAGAGCAATGGAGGGCAACTGAGTTATTTTTGATTCAGAGAAGAGACCTGATGAGATCCTTACAGCTATGGTTCCTACTTCAGTATAGAAGGCAGGTCATGGTGGGGGATGAGTTAGGACACCACTGCAGTAACTGAAACAAAACACGGTGAGGGCCTGAGCCAGGGCAGGAAAGACAGAACCAAGGGGTATTCTGGAAGTAGGACAGCTAGAGCCCAGTGGCTGGCCAGATGTGGGGGTTGTAGGAAAGGCAGGCATCCCAGACACATCACAGAAGGTGGGTGGATGAGGAGGCAGGCTTGGAAGGGAGGGCGGGGTGCTGCCTCTGGTTTATACATCTAGACTTCTGGAGATAATGGTACCGGAGATGAAGGAACAGATGTGAAAGGTTTGGATTATAGGCGGTGGCTGAAGCTGCTGGACTAGATAAAACCTCAGCAGTGTGAGAAGAGGGTCAAGAATGGAACTTAAGCAAACACAACACTAACAAGTAGAGAGAGGAAAAGGAAACAGCTGAGAAGACTGAGAAGGAATAGTCAGAGAGATGGGAGAAAAACAAGATGGAAGGACAGAAGTCAAAAGAGGTTTTCAGAAGGAAGAGGCAACTCTGTCACATGTCGAATAAGACAAAGACTGGAAGCACCAGTTGGATTTGGCCAGTGGGACGTGACTGGGATAGTATTAGTGGTCTGATGGGGATGGGAGCCAGACCCAAGGGCCTGGGGAGTGAGTGGGAAACAAGGAGAAAAGACAGGGGACCAGAAGCTTGTTTGAAAAAGGAGGGAGGGAACAATGAGGGTAACTCCAAGGGAACACAGGGTTGAGAGAAGATGTCTAGAAGGTTTGGAGGAAAGAGCAAATAGAATGGGAGAGCTTAAAGACACAAGGAAAAGAGGGGATCACAGAAGGGAGAGGGGTGGCCTTGAATAAGAAGATAATCTCTCAGTCAGGAGAGAAGGTGTCAATGTAGGCACCTTGATAGGAAGTACAGGGGGTTCTCAAAGGTGAGGCTAATTATTTACATACACTAAAAAGACTGTATGTCCACAATATAACTAAACAAGAGCCACACTTGCATTCAGTATAAACAATCATGGTCAAAAACCATCTTTGCCTCCCAAGGATATATTATGAAGATAGCTCAACTGAGCTTTCCTTCATTCAGTTTAGTTTGATGTGCTGTTCTTGCCCATCTCTGGGTTTAGGCAAGAGATCTTTCTGCACCCAGGTGTAAAACCTTGGCAGACTTCCGAGATGGCCCATAGGATTCCCACTCCTGGGGTACATGCCCTGTATCAGACCCTCCCCTTGAGGGAGGGTAACACCTGTGGAAAGAATGGGAGAATCGCTTCCTTGATTACACTTTACCATATAAGATCCGTCTGAGCAGGTTGGAGAGCCTCTCCTGCTGGTGCTGAAGACCTACACTGCCTCACTGTGAGCGCGCTGGGCAGTTGAGCCCTGAGGGCAGCCTCTGGGAGCCAACAGTGACTCCTGGCTGACAGCCAGCAAGAAAATGGAGACCCGGGTCCCACAATCACAAGGAGTCCGATTCTGCCAGCAACTGGAGTGAGCCTGGGCGAGAGCTGCAGAGCTGGCTGACACCTTGATTCGGCCCAGTAAGACCCTGAGAGGAGGACCCAGAGGACTCGTGTCCAGACACCTGCCCCATGGAAACTGCGAGATAATAAGCGTGTGTTGTCTGAAGCTGCTAAGTCTGTGCGAATATGATAAGCAGCCACTTAAAACCAAATAGACAGGGCTCCATGAGCCATGCAGGAACACCTGCGGCCGCCAGACCTGGCTACCATACCTGATGCTCAGCAATAAGGGCTTTCACTCGGTCAATGTTCTGAGGGATCGACTCCTGGTCCCGCTGAATGAGGGTGGTCTCGGCCCACTGGATCCACGCCAGAAGTTCTTCCAGAAGCTCAGCATTAGCCACCAGTTCTGACAAGGCTGTTTCAAGACGCTGCTGGTGCTGCTTTGCCCAGGTCAGGACCTGAGGAGAGAGAAACCATCGCCTCTCTCAGTTGAGCACATCCTTTGTTTCCAAAGTCCATTTTGTCACCTGATCCTAACAATGACCTTCAGGAGGAAGACCACTCAGGCACTCAAGAGGTCTCACCCTTACTCCAGAGACAGAGCTGGAATAAGCAATCAGCACTCATGGAAACAAATCTAGTACACATGTCCTATTATACACAGGATTTCTCAGGAAGGAGGGAAAAATACAAAACCGAGTCCACTGGAATTTATCAGTGAACACATCACTACACCAGCACTATTATTCCAAATTGCTGCTCATTACCGAGAAAACAGTCATTACTAAAATGCTAACTTAACTCTTATTGAGATACCCAGAGTGAGTGAAAAATTCTTATCTGGGAGGTGGGTGGAGAAAACTCAGTAGCGTTTTGTTCCTATAAACCCACTATATGGGGCACGTGTCGTCTTCCTCTAAAACCAGGAACTCACCTCCTCAAAGCGAGCCCGGATGATGGTGATCCAGTGCTTGATGGTAGTGATGCAATCGGGGTGGCAGACAGCCAGGATGGCCTCTCCCATTGCTACTGCTGTGCTAACATCCGCTCGCTTTTCTTCCACTTTCTTCATGAACTCCTAAACAAAAAAGATTTGAAAACCAAAACTAAAGAAATCTACTCTAGCAGCACTGTTAACTTACACTGTGAGAGGGGGAAAGATTTCAGTGTAGTTTTTCCCTCCGTATGTGTTCACACAGGCCCCTACAAGCCTGCATCCCTGTGTCTCTGGTACTTTCTTTCCAGTTCTAACAGATGTGAGGAGGTGAAGGGTTTACACAAGAATGACTGCCTCGGGGCGCCTGGGTGGCTCAGTCGTTAAGTATCTGCCTTCGGCTCAGGTCGTGATCCCAGGGTCCTGGGATCGAGCCCCGCATCGGGCTTCCCGCTCTGTGGAGAGCCTGCTTCTCCCTCTCCCACTCCCCCTGCTTGTGTTCCCTCTCTCGCTGTGTCTCTGTCAAATAAATAAAATCTTTAAAAAAAAAAAAAAAAAAAAGAATGACTGCCTCTGCTACAGGTAACAAAGACGAGGAGGGACACAGATGGGCGCCCCCTTTCCCAGGCTGGGCGTGACCCTCGTCCTATTCTGAGTTTCTCTTTTTTTAAAAAAATCCTGTTTTAATTCGCTTCTGTGTGTATAAACAAACAGTACTGTCTTGGACAAATGACAGCTATAAAACACTATAATATTTTAAAAATACCAGCAACAGAATACCAAATGCCAAAACCAAGATTAAAATCTCCTAGTGGGTAATACAAAAATTAAAAAAGGAAATATTTCCCATCTTATTAGGACAGATTGTGGCCCCAGATACCGCATTGTATTCTGAAGCTTGGTAAGAGGCTCAGGGCCCGAAGCTGATTAACATAAGGAAAGCCAAACCAAGCCCTGTGCACATGAGAAGTCTAGAGAGGGTGGAATAGTCCACAGTTTTCTTCATATGATACCATGCTGTTTCACTTGTTTACAACCAACATGCATTACACTTTTGTAAAAACAAATGAATGATCTTCAAGGTGTCACAAAACCCACTAGTGATTTGCCTCTCATTCCTGCTATAAACCAATAAGCTGGGCCCATTCCGGTTCTAGTGCTTTGCACATGAGGTCCACAATTCCCAAGCAAAAGCTGCCTTCCTTGAGTGGCGGGCAGCCCTCACCCTTGGGTCACCGTGGGTCACTGCACGCTGGGGCTGGATTACCTTATGGGTGTCAATGAGAGCCTGTAAGGCCTCTGTGTCATCTGGAAGTGCTCCCCGAAAGCGAAGCGTCTGCTCTGCTTCAGAAAGCCACTCCAACAGCATGTGGACTGTGTCTCGAAACTCTTCCGCCTGAAATAACCAAGCACAACAGACTGAACCTCTCTGCAGCCAAGGTCCTGAACACGGGGGTACGCCAGGAAAAGGGTTGGCCCTGAACTCAGTGCATCGTAGGCGCTGATGGCCCTCTCAAGGCCCCCCACAAAGGTCATCTTTCATTTGCAGATCTTGGAAAAGCAACTGAACTCCTTTTTTTCCTCTAATACAAATGAATGTTAAAATCTTGTAGAACATTCAGAATATCAATGTTTCACTTTATGTTCATTTTGAGACTGGCTGGAACTGATCCTGATAAAGAAATGAGAATGAATCTGCTCAGATCCTCCCCC
Source organism: Mirounga leonina (assembly GCF_011800145.1). NCBI lineage: Eukaryota > Metazoa > Chordata > Mammalia > Carnivora > Phocidae > Mirounga > Mirounga leonina. Next base: position 63,999,677 of record NW_023270447.1, read on the forward strand.
TTGGGTTGTCCCCACTAAAGTCTCTGACCTGTTTTAAGGCCTGCTCAAGTCGGCTTTGTTTGGAGACAGAGAGTTTGCACACAGTGTCCCAGCGAGTGCTCAGTTCCTGGAGCTGTCCTTTCACCCATGTGGTGTCATCACGACTGTTCTCAATCAGCTCTCGGCCTGACCGCTTCAGTACCTGAACAGTTCCTGTTCGCTTTCCCAGTTCCTTCTGGAAAACCTAGAAAAGAAAAACAGAGGAATCAGTTTGCTGAGAAATGTTTTGAACCCAAGAAGCAAAACCACAGAGGAAAGGAATCGCTTAGTTCCATTCTCCTCAGTAGGTTCCAGTTGTGCATCTTTTACGCAGAGCGAGACAGGACAATGTGTAAGAAAACCACCCAGAAGAGGTGGCTCTAAAGATGAAGGGCGTGGCCCTGGATAAGCTGCTTAGCTGGAGTCCCAGTTTCCTAACTTGTAACATAGGAATGATGTTATAGCAAAATTTCCAGAATTGTGGGAGTTAAGTAAGAACACATTTGCCATGTGCACAGTAAGAGTTTGATGTAATTTCAAGTAAAGCTGAATGCTTTGTGCTAAAACAAGAGGACATTATGGAGGTTAACATGACAGGTGTAGGTTACACATAAACATTGCTGTGCATGGTGTTGGGCTTGCTTGGGTCAAAAGCAGCTAAAAAAAGAACTCATTTTCATTTTAGGAGTCAGTGGAAATGGAGATCTTGAGGGGTTCTCAGTTTAAATTCATTGTGTGACTCAACTGAAAGATACAAACAGGAAGGGGGGGCAAACCCCAAGATGGTATTTACACATTGCCAAATCTGAATCAAAGCAATTTGGGTAAATTCACTGTGACTGATGCAGAATCCCAGCAATACACACAGAGTGAGGCAAGGTCTCTCCGATGAACAGAGACACAGGCTCGTGTAGCCTTCCCTTCTCGGCTGGATGGGAGCATGCGCAGGAGGCCTGCAGAGACCGAGGACCCAATGGCTCTGCCTCCCTGCGGCGCCCCTCCCGCCCCTCACCTTATGGGCGTCCATGAGGTTCATGACGAGGTCGAGGTCCCCGTGCACGGGCTGGTCCTCGGCCAGCTGCGGCTCCACCTTGTACAGCCAGTCGACCAAGGCCTGCAAAGCATCCATGAATTGGCCGGAAAACAGCAGGGCCTCCTCCAACTTGTGCTGCCTGAGAAAAGCACACAAACCTCACTGTTTTTAGAGATCCCTTTTCTTTGGCTGGCTCAGTCCTGACTGCTGAATGGAATACTGCTTGAACTCTAGAGAGAGGGGACCCTCCGTGCTGGGCTGGTTTGAAATAGAGTAAAAAGTGACTAAGAGATATGCCTAGACATTTTTAATCAAACTATTCTCTAGAATGGAGTAAGTGTAGTGTAGGAGGTGGGTACAGATGCCCTCCTGGCACCTAAAGAATCCAACGGTTATACACATGGATACACCCTAATCACCTAAGGTCTGTGTTAATCATTTTATACCACTTAGGTAGAGGATGATGGTTTTGGTCATGGTCTGTAGTCAGGAGTTCAACTACCAGCTCTACACCAGTTGTGTGACCCTGGGCTGTCTCATCACCTGTTTGAACCTCAGTCACCTCATCTAAAAAATGGAAGTACAAATAATACAAAGATACCATATTACTTAGCATAGCATAGTGGGTACAAGTGGATAAAAGTACAACTTATGGAACCAAATCCAACAGCTTCAAATCCCAGCTCTGCTGCTTAGTAGCTGAGTGACCTTTGGCGGGAGTTAAGAAACCTCTTTATGATCACTTTTCTCATCTGTAAAATGGGAATAACAGTACCCCCCCTCAGTGGTTGTTAGGAGGATTACATGATTAGTAGCCTCTGTTTGGCACGTGCTCAGTAGTAATCACCCAGTAAAGGTCAGGCATTATGATGGTTAAATGAGGTGATACGCGCAGAGATTTTGCTCGCTGTCCGACACAGTGAGCGAGCTCACTGAAAAGCTGTTAGTATCACAAACTGGTCACTGACAAATATTTGGAGTTACTAATCTTCTGTGGCTGTTGGCTTGAGTTTCTAGGCCTCTCTCTCTACTACAGTAAGATTCAAGCTTAAAATGAGAATTTTAACATTTTTTTATTATTGTCACATTTATCACCATACATTACATCATTAGTATTTGATGTAGGGTTCCATGATCCATTGTGTGCGTATAACACCCAGTGCTCCATGCAGAACGTGCCCTCTTTAGAGAATTTTAATATTTTACTCAACTTATTTTATAACTCTCATTGAATGAACTAGAAATATCAAGATGCTATAAAACCTATTTTGATGCATTAGCTTTATGGCCATTTTATGGAATCCGGTAATAGTCTGTTAGTTTTGGGATAATACACAGACCCACGAAGCAAATAATCATACTCACCTCTCCACAGACTTGCCACAAACAGTATCCCATTTGTCTCTGACTTCTCCCAGTAAATTGTCAAGTTTCTGAGTGTCATCAGGAAGCAAAGTCTTTTCTTTCAAGGCTCTGCCGGTTCGAATTGTGGTATCATACACAGGCTGTTTGCCGCCAAGAGTTTTCTGAAACTCCTGTTTCCAAAAAGGAAAGAAAAAAACAATGCTAAAAGTCAGATGACGTCTTGATTTGGAACAAAGAAAAATTTTCAGTATTCGGGTTGGTAATCAGAATATGAATGTCCTTACCTCTTGAACTAATAATAGCTTATCCTTAAGAAATTTATCAATTTTTGTTTATACCATATACAGCATGACAATTTCTAAAAGCCTATAGTTTTAACTGGTTACTCCCACAATCACTTTGTTTGAGCTGTTATTTAAATGACCATAACTCTTATGGTTAGACACGGTCTAGATATAAAATGGAATGCTGGTTTCATCACCTTGACTTTCCAACATTAACTGATTTTCTTTTAACTAGCTCTGACCTCCATTTTTAGCAATCTTCAGTGACTACCAAGCTCAGGACCTAAGAACCACGAACTGCTTTACCTTATGCTTAGAGAGCTGGAGTTTAATTTTGTCTGGGTCATTGGATATCTCCAGCTCCGAGTCCAGGTGACTCTCTGCATCTTCTAGCCAGTCGATCAGCTTTTTCCAAGCTTCATGGAACTACAATTATATAAAAAATAACTTATAAAAGGAATGACCATGCAAACTATACTTTTATGAAAATCATTCCAGAGACTCCACACATGTAGCCCAAGGTTGTTCAATAAATTGGTATCTTTCTTTCATAACTCACTTGTTTTGCCCGCTTCCTGGCATCATCCAGTGATCGCCCTCTTTCAATAGACCGCTGGACAACCTTCTCCCATCGAGACTGGACACTAACCAGCAAATTCTTGATCAGAACAACGTCCTGTTTTTGGCTAAGGAACTTTAACTGATTCCCAGTTTGATCCAGCTCAATGATCTGGTCTCGATGAGCATTGACCTCATTAGCGAACACCTGAGGGGAAAATATTGCTCTTTTTAAACTGAAGATAAGAGAGAGGAGCTTCTCTTCCAACTAGTCCTCTCAAAAGGAGGGGAATATCATAATGTCATAGTTACCTTGTGCTCCTCTATCTGGGAAAGGACAGTGTTTAAAATCAGGCTGGGAGGAGAGGCGATGTTGAGATTCTGCTCCGCTAGAGTGAGCCAGTTGATAAACTCTTGCAGGGAATTCTGGAATTCTGTTGCCAGGTTGAGGGCCTCTTCCAGCTTTGACTGAATTTTAATTAAAACACACACACAAAAAGAAAAAGTGCCAAATTCAGGAATTGTAGCTTCAAGGACAAAGGCATGAATTGTACACCAAATGAAATGCCCTCTAAAAAGGAAGCCTCATGTAATCAACCTCCAAACATGCCTTGTTTACAAAAAAGGGGGCAATTTAATGTTAGTGTCTGAAACCAAAACAACCATGTATGAAAAGGAAAGAGCACAATTTGCAGTTATGTTGCTTTTTCTTCCATTCCCCACTTCCTGGGACATTAAAGGACAGGGATGAAACTATTCAGTAATGAACCCAGTGAACAGATCCTTCAGTGGTGACAGCTTCAGGGTCAGTTCCTCCCCGCTTGTGCATATGCTTTCTCTCTTAAATAAATAAGACTTTTTTTTTTTTTAAGGTTTTATTTATTTGACAGAGAGAGCACAAGCAGGGAGAGTGGCAGGCAGAGAAAGAGGGAGAAGCAGGCTCCCCGCAGAGCAAGGGAAGCCCGACGTGAGACTCGATCCCAGGACCCCGGGACCACGACCCAAGCTGAAGGCAGTTGCCTAAACAACTGAGCCACCCAGGCGCCCAATAAATAAGATCTTAAAAAAAAAAAAAAAAAAAAAAAAAAGAGTTGCATGCTCCACTGACAAAGCAAGCCAGGCGCCCCTGAAGCTCATTTTTAATTTTTAAGCTACAAGAAGAAAAGGTAATAAAAGCTGTAATATTCTAAGCAAAAATCTGACAATACTAGATATAAATTTTTAGAAACTTTGATCTAAATCAGAATGGCAAGAACAATGGCTCATTCGGGGCATGTGCCACTGCCCAAGAATATACCCCAATTCCAGAGTCTATAAGCTCTAGTCTCAGAGATAAGCTCTACCCACACACCTAGGGGATGGCCTCTGTCTCTGGTCCATCTACCAGACAGGCATAGTGGAATAATGACTTTTGTAACCTAGGAAAACACTATAATGAATGTTACAAAAACATAAGGGCCCAATCTAAACCAATCAAGAGGAAAAAGAAACTATATCCCTCAAATTTATCATAGAAATGCTTGGAAATTAATATACTGCAAGTTCCTAGATGACAGGAAATCTTTCCACATCATTTTATCTGTATCTTCTTTAATATAGCACCACACACATTTAATAAATGATTTTAGGGATACTGAAATGTAATGTTCTGCAAAATCAGAAATAACTATCCTTGATACCTGGCCCTTGTCGGACCAGTTCCACCAGTCATGGGTAACTATTTCTTGAGGCAACCTGCTCCACTGATGGGAAAGCCTTCTAGAAACTTCTTGATTATGAGCCAGAATCTGCCTCGGTTTAATTAGTCTTAGTTCTGCTTTCTGCAGAATTAGAACAAAGCCTTACATTCAGTTCCTCTGGTCATTCTTCGTATAAGAGAATTACCAGACCCCACAATAAAAGAACTCTAGGAAATTAACGCTTCTCTCAAAATGTTCATTTAGATGTGTGAATCGTTGTTTTATGTCCTTCTGCCCATTAAATTTCACAATGATAGAGTCCACGCCTTTGCTTCCACTATACACCTAGCAGCACAGTGCCTGGTACATACGTGCTTAGTAACTATTGAATGGATGTGGCCAACAGATTTGAACACGTATTTTACATTTGATCTGCCCAGTATAGAAACTCTGCGCTGAGTGATCATCTGAAACTCGGTATTCATAAAAACCAGTGTTTTGAGGCCTTGATCCCTGATCACTTTTCTTTTGAAGAGAATTTGATTTTTGAAGAAGAATGGGAAGAGGTCACATAATCTACTTTCCCCTGATTTTTAGTAAAATTCTCTGCATACTGCATTTATACTAGAGTCCAAATTCTTTGTGGAGAATGTTAGCCCAACTTCCTGCACGCTCTGTTCCCACCCTTCCAATCCCAAGCCAGCGACTCCAACTTAACCTGGTTTTTCAGTAGGAACTCAATTCAGTGATTAATATGGGCTATAAGTTCATCACTGAGCAGTAACAGCCAATAATGTCTTAACTGGTAAAGGCAGAAAAGGAATGAATAATAAAAGCAAATATCAGCAGAAACTAGTGCCGTCAATGCAACTTGACACAGATACAAAATAGAAATTTAACAGAAGATAAGAGAGCTTGACTAGCACAAAAGTGATCCTGAGGATATCAGTTCTGCAACTTCTGGTACCATGTACTGGTCTTCGAAAAATCTCCAAAGAAACTAGATGGTAATTACATGCAATCGCCAAGCAAACTACTCAAGCCCAGTAATCACACCCTGTATTTTGTGGTGATACCTTTCTTTCTTCCATCTTACTGCTGACCACATGCCACTTCTGCTCCAAGAGAGCTACACTCTGTTCTGTCTTTGAGCCAGACCCAGAGTCGTCACGGCTTAGAAGCATGAGCCTGCCCTTGTCAAGCAGTTGATTATAAGTCTCTTCCTTGGCTTTGAGCTGGGAATAGAGTTCCTGCAAAAAAAAAAAGGGCATGAAAGAGATTGGCAATGACAATTCCCTGAGAGACACCCACAGATTTATGAGCACAATTGGAAAAGTCCAGGAAGGTCTCATTCTTGATTAAAACCCTTTCTTTTGAATTCAATTCAATTGCTGAGCAATGAATCCTACCATTCTTCATTAAAATTAAAATAATTTTGTTATCAAGTAAAGAGGATCTTTTTAAGGATCAGAGATCACAAAAATAGACCCCAATAATTTATTTCTCCGTTTCCTGAAATAGTTGCCTAGAAATTATGTTGCCTTTTTTTCTTAGTCCCTTTCTTAAAATATTGTATCTATTGATTTCCCTAAGTCCCCCAAACACTCTTTTCCTAAGTAGAGACACATCTGTGTTATGTATTTGTCTTTTTTTTTTTTAAAGATTTTATTTATTTATTCATGAGAGACAGACAGACAGAGAGAGAGAGAGAGAGAGAGAGAAGCAGGCTCCCCGCTGAGCAGGGAGCCCGACGCGGGACTCGATCCCAGGACCCTGGGATCATGACCTGAGCCGAAGGCAGACGCTTAACCATCTGAGCCACCCAGGCGCCCTATGTATTTGTCTTCTTGATGCTCTCACCTTTACATCAATATTCTTATGCCAACAGACTGACCAACTCAAAATTTACCAGCTCACCAATGTATTTCCAGTCCAGCTTCCCTGTCACCACTGCTGCCCGTGGTAGGGGCTATTAATGCCCACATAAAAGCAACAATCCTTAGGTTGTACTATATTGTCGATAAAAATGCATACTTTGTAGACTCCCAGATACATACAGGTCTGTGAACAGTAAGGAGCTGCTGAATAGGGCATTATGTTCAACTTCAAGAAATGTCTATTACCATATGTGTATCAAGCTGTTCCCTAGCAGTTTCAGGAAGTCCTCCTGTGGGCTTAGATGCAGAAAGTTGGGTCTCCATTCTAGTCAGTTCCAAGAGGAAATCTTCAATTTCACTGTGGAAACCCTGAGCCTTTGAGAAAAGACACATCAGCAAGGTCAGCAGTCAATTCTCAGCTTCAAGAGTAAACTTCCTAAATGACCATATGAGGAGCCTATCCTGAGGGAGGAATTCTGGGCTGCTCTCAGGGTGGGTCTGTTGCTGGATTAGCATGGAGCCAATATAGTTATTTCTAGAATCTAGCAGAATCCTTTGGACTTCACTGTAACCTATCACTGATGTCTGATATAACTTGATGAATTGACTGACAGATGGATGGTGGCGGGGGGGCGGACCCTGACTCAATGCAAGAAATAGCCGAATCTGTGAGCAAGCTTTGTTGTAGCCAAGATCTACTAACTTTGAATAGTAACTGAAGAGACTAGGCTACAGACAAATCCAAAAACAACCACTCACAATCAAAGGTATTCTTTCCAGACAAGTTCCAGCATGGAACTGACCTTCCTCTTAAGACATGGAGTGGAGCAGGTGGAGGGGATTCTATTCCACAGTGCTCTCCCTTGACTGGCTCAGATAGGTGCTCCTCCGGACGCGGCGACGCGCACAGCCCCAGCCACCTGGCCGGGACAACACACGTACCTGCTGCAGTGTCAACTGAAGCTGCTGCTCTCTCTCCTCCGTTTTTTGTAACACCGACTCCCAGCACTGGTTCATGGTTTCCAAACGGCTCCTTAGGCTGCTGGCATCATCTCCGGCACTAGATTCAAGAAGCTCATTGCCAGCTTTGTTGACTGTTTCCACTGTGGCTTGATGCGCCAAAACATCATTTTTTAGAACCTAAAAGAATGTTGAACATCATCATTTATTTCCACAGGTATCATCAAGCCTGGTTCTCTACGGTGCACACAATATCAGGAGGCTTCTGGTGACAGTATTTGGTCTCAAACCAATAGGCTAAGAGTTGAAAACTAAGAGCACTTACATGATGCTTTGCGAGCTCAACTTCAATGACTTTTGGGTCTCCGCTTATTGGTCTCTGAGCGTCTAACAACTCCTCAGTGTGAGTCAGCCAGCTCATTAGTTCCTCTAAGGCATGTTGGAACTGGCCAAGGGCCAGGAGAGCACCTTCTAGTTTGTGCTACTCAAAAAAGATAAAAAGGAAACACTTGTCAGGAACTTAGAAAACAGTAGCTGGTTGTCCACTGGTGGACTCTACCACCTGCCTCACCTGTCTGTGGGCAATTTTTTCACCCAGGTTCTCCCAGAGGTGTTTGAGTTCCGTCAACGGTTCTCGGATAATGTCTCTGTCCGTCTCATCTGTAGCTTTCTTTAACATCAGTTCACCCTGGTGATTGAGCTTTTCCATCTCAATTTGCTGTTGGTAAACTTCCACTTTGAACTCCTACCAAAGACATACTTCATGTTAACATCAAACCAAGTCTTTAAAAACGAAAACACAACTCTTCTTCAAAAGCCATTCCCAGTCACAAACCTTCATTTCATTTAACTGATCTTTAACAGTGTTGAGGTCAGTGCCGACAGGGGGCATGGTGCAGAGCTTAATCACCGTGTTATCTAGCCAGTCAAACATAGCCTAAAATAAAGATACAAAAAGTCAAAAGCTAAAAAAAGCACCAGCTGTTGGGAGAGAATTAACATCATCTCTGCTGACATAAGCAGACAAAAATCAAAGTACCCTGTGCTGTTTGTGTTTTTAGGTGGGGGGGTGGGGTGGGGGCAGAGGTAAAGGAATAATGATCTTTACTCCAGTAACATGGAGATTTAAGAATGGAGCCAGCACTATTAGGACAATGTCCAAAATGAACTACACTCTGGAAAAACTGTGAATAAAAGTTAGCATTTGTCATGGCCACCTAGCGAGCTCAGGATGTGGTGAACGTACTGTGCCAGGCTGTGCTTTAAGGCAACCTGGGTTTGGAACCTCCGGCAAGCAAGGACTCACACCGTGTGACCAGCTTCACTGCACGGCCACCCTGAGAATAAAGGTGATGATGGAAAACACGGCAAGAAGAGCAGAAATTTGGAGATCAGTACTTTTCTCATCAGGAGCGGGAAACTTAGGCTAGAAATACCGAAACAGCACTGTCTTAGGTTTGAGAATGCTCCAAGTCCTGCAAGGTGATCCACGCTGATGCTGGCTTTGGAATATGACAGAAAGAACACTGAACCTTCCTTCTGCTGTGGCCTCTCACCTGAAGAGTGTCCTGATACTGCACAGCGGCCTGCATGGCATCCTCAAGCTTTTCTAGCCTCTCCTTCCAGGTTTTGTTTAAGCTCTCCCAGGCATTATTCAGCTAGGGGAAAAACAGATTCTTTAATTAATACCAGTCTTCAGTGTGAGTCCACTAATGTTTCATCTAAATTCCATATCCATTTTTCCCAGACCTCATCAATGCTCTTCTTCACTTCGGGCTTCTCCGTTTCTCCACAGGCAAAAATCAAATCTGCTCCAAGGATTCGAATAAACTCCAATTCTTCATGCAGACCATCGGTCTCTTCCTTAATAGTCTACATGTAAATGAACAGAACATAAGCCAAAACAGAAAGCAGAACAGAACTTCCCAAACTTTGCAAATGTAATTTATACCCTTATCAACAGCAGATGTTGAACAGAACAGAACTGTCAATTTCACGAAAGCCTTCAATGTCCTTAATATTTCACCTACCCAAACAGTGAAACTTCACACTCGGTTCATTTCTCTTTACTCTCTCGCACACACACAATATAGATGTTTGAAATATATTTATATATATCACAGTATGTATAAAATAGTCTAGGAAAGGTCTAGTGAGCGCTAATAGTTTACCAAAGGTTCATCCTTCCAGCCTCCAAGAGGTTATAATCTACAGCCAGAAATCTATCACGGGGGTTGTGGGATTGAGCCCTTTGTCGGGCTCTGTACTCAGCGAAGAGTCTGCTTCAGATTCTCTCTCCCTCCCACTCACTCAAATAAATTAATAAAATCTAAAAAAAAAAAAATCTATCACAGGGAAGTATATCAACAAGGATAAAATAATCCTGTACAAGGCACCAATTTAAGAGCTAAGAGACTAACATCATAGAAACGCTAGGCTATATAATCTTGGAGAAAGTCAGTTCTGTGCCAGATCCTAAAAACTGGTTCATGCACTGGCAATGACAAGAGCAGGGAGGGGGGAGAACGGCTGAAATAAAAGCAAGACAAAATATCAAGACAGGAAATGGCTTACACTAAAGAGACAAAATGAGGTGAAAAATGCATTTAGTAAAAACCAGGCTCTCCAAAAAGGCTAGAAAAAGGTATGTCAAAGTAACAATTGTTATCTCTGGATGATGAATCCAGAATTTATTTTCTTTCTATCTGCTATTTTTCTACATTAAAGAAATTTACTTGGGGGAAAAAAAAAGAAATTTACCTGAGAAATAATGTACACTAGAGAGGACTAAAATCAGAAAGCACATTCTACTAATGTGAATGAAGTTTAAAATTGATGGGAGAATTACCTTTGAGTGATGGAACTGTCCTATATCACAATAATGGAGGTTGTATGAGTCTATACAAGTGGTACAACGTGTATATTTTAAAAAGAAAGAAATCTCTACTATAACGAGCACATATTTTTTCAAGTGGGAAAAAGTCTTTTAAATAAATAACCACCACCACCACCACCACCACCACCACCACTACCACCTTTTAAGGCAGTAGGACCAGGTAAGCAGTTAGCGCTTAGATCAAATGATTTTCTAGAGGACAAACACATAAGAGATGGGGTTTTGTTTCTGTCTCACCTCAGCAGCTTCCACCTGCTGTTTGATTATAGACGGGTCAATGCCTGGGCTTTCCAAATCATGGACAATGTCCTGGGTATCTCGGATAGTGGTCAGGAGAGCTGCCATATCATACCAGAACTTCTCTGCAAGTTCAAGGACATCAAGGAACTTAATTTCTCGCTCTTCAGCCCGAGCTTTGATGTCCTCCCAAAAGAATACCATTTGATCCAACTTGTCCTGGATTTCTGAGGGAATAAAGAACAGATATGAATGAGACTTTCTAAGTACTTGGATCTACTTCATCAGAAATTTCACCTAGTTCTTACCCTTTAAAAAGCTCTAAAAATTTAAAGCGAAGGACAGTTTTCTACCTTTGCTTTATTTATTATTTTGACATTCGTATTTTCCACTTATGTTGGTCTCCCACAGAAAGAGATTACACATTACCACAGAGGTAATGTAGAAATGAGTTATCATCTAATATAAAGGTGCTGCTAAGATACAAAAGACCGAGGGGAACCTAGATGGCTCAGTCGGTTGAGCATCTCTTGATTTCGGCTCAGGTCATGATCTCAAGCCCTGCACCTGACTCTGTGTTCAGTGGGGAGTTCGCTTGGGATTCTCTCTCCCTCTCCTCACACACTATCTATCTCTGAAATAAATAAATAAAATCTTTAAAAAAACAAAAACAAAAGACCTAACTTATAAAGGGGCTGAGATGAGAACTCTGTTTCCACTGTTGTGTGTTGAAACTTGCTTTGTTTCCCATATCAAGTGTTGTAAAAGGTAGTTATGTTCCACCTACTATGGATACTGCAGCTTACTCATATTAGGGGTTAAAGGAGCATTTGTTTCCTGGCCTGGGAATCTAACTACCAATTGTAATCTTGTTTCAATGGGGGAGATGTGCTCTGAATTCTAAATGACTTCCAAATGACTTTGTGGAATACTCATTACTTGGGGACTGCCTTCACATTCAATGAAATGTATCTGGTAGGATGCTACAGTAACTACAGCCTAGAATTTATTCTACTGATTTTCTTTAAAAATTAATTAGATTCAGGGGCACCTGGGTGGCTCACTAGGTTAAGCATCTGACTCTTGACCTCAGCTTAGGTCTTGATCTCAGGGTCTTGAGTTCAAGCCCCACGCTGGGCGTGGAGGCTACTAAAAAAAAAAAAAAAAAATTTAGATTCATCAAGCACCTTTTGCAGCCAGATCCTTGTCAGCTCCCTGAGATCGCCCAATGAGCTCTTCTCCACGGCGCTTCAGGGCCTCAAAGGAAGGCTGCAGCTTTTCCAGCTCCACAGTGGCGCTCTTATTGTCGCTGATGCACTCTCTGATCTTGTCTACTTCAGCAGGGATCAGTGGTGGCATACGCAGGCGAGAGGAGAGATTCTCCAGAGTCTCCAACATGGGCTCAATTTTATCATGGAACTAAACAAATGTTGGACCATTAGCCTTCACAGTAATACTTCATCATACTTCTGGGGGAAATGTTAGGGAATAAGGCCAGGGTATAAATCTACTACTATTTAGGATAACTTGCATTCAGCCTAGCCCGATGGCTGTCAAGTGTTAGGCTGGCCTAAGAAACTGTTTTGGGTATAGCATACCAGTGCTGGCCCATCAAAAAAAGAAAGTAAATGTTTATTTTCAAAACAAACAAACAAAAGATATGCCAGAAATCAACTCATTTAGTGCTGTCACAATACTCCTATTCCAACTAGTGTGACAAGAAAGGGACAAGACCATGAAACTGGTGAGAGTCAGTGTGTCAACATCTCAGATGACAGTTGCATGCAACAGATTAGACCAACAAGTTAGAGGCCCTCCACCAACTGTGTACATGAATGGGGAACTCAATATGCCACATGATTTGGAGATTAAAAGTAACATGGCATGCAATTTAATAACCCACTATATGTAATAGTGAGAAGGGAAAATGTCAGAATGATGGAAGGTAATCAAGGAAGGTCAAATCTATCTTTATTCTAAAAGAACAATTTACCTTCCCACTTTTCTGGTATTTGAATAACATGACTATAATCATAAAATTTTCATTTACAATCTGAAGCAGAGAAAGGGGAAAAGGGAGCCATGCAGATAAGCTCGCCCCCTTAAAAAGCTCTCCAGAACCAACTCTGGATTCATTAGAATAAGGCTTGTCAACTCTAAGTGTCTTACAGGGAAGACACAGTGGGACTTCCTCAACAAAATCACTCCCCACCACTCCCTCACTTCTAGGTTTCACCCCTAGTGAGACTGGCATAATAAACCACACTAACAAAACTTATTCCACTACAGTTAAGGAAATTCCCTTATAGGTAAATTCTCTCAATTCTCAAGCTTCATAAGAACCCCCTAATCCCAGTGGGGGTGGGCACCTTACCTCTGCAATCTGTAATGGTGGGCGCGGTCAACACAACAATGAAATGTGACGATGTGGGGAAGACAGGAGCAGGCAGCAACAACACAAAGTAACACATTCCACAATGTGAGTGAGAGATGGGACGGAAGGTGGGGGGAAAAACTTGAGTAAGTACAAATATTAACCAAGAATATTGAGACTAAACATAGGAATAAAATACCCAGACATGACAAAAATACCACTAACAGTAATATATTAGTTGAAAAGTATGTAGTTACATGCTTTAAAGTCCACTGCTGGTGGCCTCTTGAGTAAGAAAACTAATGTGCCGTTCCCTAAATTTCAAATGTAACAAGCCAAGTAGGAATCGGACTTGTCTTGACACATTTGTTGCTTCAAGATGAATTTATCCAAAATCATCCCTGCTAAAGACTCATCACGATATAAAGTTTTCAAGGAAACTGTCAACAGAAAATATATACCAGCCGAGATGAGTTTTACCCCCACTACAGCGTCAGTATACCAATGTTCCTTGGAACGAAAATGTAGACAGGCAAAGGTTCCTGGTCTATTGATGATGTATCATCAGCACGCTGGTCTAGACATTCGAGACCACAGGGGCACACCTGACACAGAGACCTGTTTAGACTCCAGGGCAGTGTTGAAGGGATCACGAGTTAAGACACATACATACCTGAGCTGACTGGGAAACAGCCTCGTCGAGGGCCAGTGCCCGCTGGCGCACCTCCTCTTTTATCTGGGCATATAGGTTTTCTGCTTTCTGGTATTTTTCCTCCACCATTTCCCCCTCCTCGGGGTTTAACTCCTTTAGCTGTGGACCTATCTTTAGCAGCTTATCAATATGGGGTTTGTGTTCGGCAATGGATTCCCTGAGTTGCTATGTAAAAAAATAAAGTGAGTGTTTTTATACCAGTTTATTTGCTTAAATATTGATCAGATCTCGTATCAACTTTGAGAGGAACAAACTGAATTGCTAAAACCCAGCAAGTCCCAGCATCTCACCATTTATGAAAGAAAAAACAAACATCTAAGTCTTAGGTTCTAACACTACCTAATCCTCCTAATTTTCAAAAGCTATTAGATGTTCCATCACTCGGGAAGCCTTCCCAGACACATCCTCTCTTACTCCCCCAACCTTCCCTGCCAATACAAGTCTAATCCCCCTCTTCTGTACATATAAATACTTCTGTGTACTATATTATAATTTACATGGTTAAATACCTGTCTCCCTCCCCAAACTGAGAGACAGTAAGCAAGACAAGGCACAAATGGCAACATTTCTAATAATCCAACCACTCCTTGACTTTATTACTGGTTCCTTCCAGTTTATATCCTTCTACATATAGGAACACAGAGAAAGGAATTAAGCACAAGCCATTAACCACAAATAAAAGAAACATTAAAAACTATCTTTAATGGTAACAGCATTAAGTGTCTATAGATTCCCCTTTTCCCCTAAACTACATGCCACAAATGCTCTCTGCCCTTTCTTCATGGTTCCCACTCCATCTAGGGCCGAACCAAATCGAAAAAGCCACCCAGCCACACCCATCTCACAACATCCCACTGTGCTGGAAAGATGAAAAATTCCCTTGATGTTTACTTAGTTCTTTACTTCTGCAATGCCTAGGGCTCTGACATCTCCATGCTTTTCTTTAATGCATTCACATTAAGGACAAGGGAAAGAATTCAGGTATGTGTTTGTATTGTGCAAAGATATTCTAACTGCTTAAGACTTAACTTCATAACGCAGAACTTACACCCGGTAGGCACTAATAAATATGTTGTTTTCAAATAAATCGTGGAGCCCATGTTCAGTTCTGCATTGAAATAAAAACCCACATGCTCCTTACCCTCATCTCCTCCTGCTGCTGCCTGAGCTGCTCATGATCAATGGCCGGAGGAGGTAACTGTGTTATTAGTGCCCGGGTTTCCTCAATCCAGGGGCTGAGCTCCTCGTAAGTTTCCCAAAACTGGTTCACCAAGACCTGGGCCCGCTCGAGGCGGGTGTAACGCTCTGAATTGAGCAGACTAATGGCTTCATACTGCTGTATTAGAGACTCTGTCTTTTCCTATGAACAACAAAGTATAACATTTATTACTCTTACGAACCCTTCTTTTAAGGAAAAATGTAGGTGTATATACATTAAAAACCAAAGAATTTCTTTAGTTTTTAATGCTCAGAAATGGATTAATTGAGCAAAATTACAAGTGATTTATATTTTCCATATACTTATCTGAATTTTCTATTTTTTCCTATCATATATATACATATTGTTTCTAGACTTTTTAACACATGAAAGTAGTTTCAAAGACAGTCAAACAGAGCAAGCACAACACAGCATTAACCTCTAGTGAAGACACACAACTTCAGACACAGCATTATTACAGCGGGTCAGTTCAACAAAGAATATCTCAGGGCCTGTGACAGACTTCTCTGCCCATCAAGTTCCACTTGTCTCTTTTCCTCTGACAAAAATGTCTCCATAAACCCGACACCTTGCTTCATACGTTTAAAGTGAGTAGCTTGATTTGAGTATTTCTGAGGAAATAGTGGTTAACTGCAGCCTTTACGAAAACAAACAAAACTGGTCTCTCCTAAACAAAACTGGTCTGATCATTTAGAAGGACTTGAAGAAAGAGTATCTGCATATGGTTCTGAAAAATCGATCACAGACACTGTGAAAGGTAACTCAAAGATCCTTACAGACTGAAGAAGCAATTCCTCTATTATAAAGAACATGAATTTGCAATGTATTTCCCATCATACAGGACTATTTGGACATTTGTGCACACACGGTTAGGGGTGTGAACCCCCCCCAGAACATCAAGCTGCACTTTAATACCATTACCAGTAATGGAGAGGAAGAAACCTTTATCATTTCACAATTGTACTGACTCATCATGGTCAAGACAAGAACAACATGGTGAATAAATAAATGCAATTCACCTGTAATACAGCTTTTTGCTCCTCCCCACATGTGCCAAAAATTTCACCACGATGACTGAAGAGTTCATCCATCGAATCTTTGTGTCGAATGATGTCAATGGAGAAAGCCTTTGAAAGTGAACTAGAGTTAGGTCATGAAGTAGAAGGACCCCAGTCTGTGTTACCAAAATGTTAGACACGATCTACGAAAAACTCCCGGCTCTGATGGAGCCACATCAGAACCGTTCTATGAAGGCTGACTCTGCCTCTCCATCTATCTGATGGAGCCACGTCAGAACCGCTCTATGAAGGCTGACTCTCCATCTACCTGATGGAGCCGCATCAGAACCGTTCTATGAAGGCTGACTCTCTGCCTCTCCATCTATCTGATGGAGCCACATCAGAACCGTTCTATGAAGGTTGACTCTCTGCCTCTCCATCTATCTTCAGTACTTGTCTTTTAGTAGCTTACAGAAGTATCATCTCTCCTAAAAATCATCCAAAAAACTGCTAACTCTTCTTTCCTGAATTAATGGGCCTCCTGCTCCCTGTTCACAAAGCAAAGAATCCCTTCCTCATCTTAACAAGTATTTTTAAACTCTATCCATCATCATGAAATTGCATTATTCCACTTGGGATAGTCAAACTCGGGCGCCTGGGTGGCTCAGTTGGTTAAATGACTGCCTTCGGCTCAGGTCATGATCCTGGAGTCCCGGGATCGAGTCCCGCATCGGGCTCCCTGCTTGGCGGGGAGTTCTGCCTCTGACCCTCCCCCCTCTCATGTGCTCTCTCTCTCTCATTCTCTCTGTCTCAAATAAATAAATAAAATCTTAAAAAAAAAAAAAAGGGATAGTCAAACTCTCTCATCACTCTAAGCTGGTGAAGATTCTACTCGCTCAGGGCATAGTGGACATGTCTGTGTTACACTTACCTTCTGTACCTGTAGCTGAGCTGTGGTCTGGTCTTGTTCCAGGCGAATTGGACCTAGGGCCATCAGTTTTCGTTTTGTTTCAGCAACCCAAGCTAGTTCTGCATCAGCAGCTTGCTCATACTAATAGACATATTAAAGGAAAATGAACAAATTACATGTAACAAAGGTCCACCTCCTTAGAATTATAATTTCTTCAACACAGAAAGGCCTGGATTTTCACTAACATGGTTTATATCTACGATGTAAAGCCAAAACTGGGGACAATTTCATAAAATCATAAATCAAGATGCAGACAATTTGGAAAGGATTATAGTTCAACAAATATGAGCTGATCCTATTTCAAATTCTTTAGAAAGAAGCTATAAAACCCAGTTAGTGGTCCTACAGCTAGAAACAACAATGGAAATTGACACTCTTAAAAATATACTTCTAATCACAATGCTTTTATGAGACTGTCTTCTCTTTCTGTCAGTTCTTTTTCCTACCCATACACTGAAGAGTAGCTTCAGTTTTATGTTTAAATATATACTTAAACATGACAGCAACAGTTGAGTCGAGTTAACTAGGAAGTACTTGCTCAGCTAAAGAAGCGTAAGAACCCAAAACACCCAACTTTTAAAGGGTCATGCAGAAACAAAGAAAAACTAAGAACATCTTCTATGTGACTGCTATTTAATGTGGGTCCCCCAATTTTTCCTCTTCTTCTTCAACTTTGCCAACCTACACTAATCTTTTTAAAGAGGAAAATAAGCTCCTCCCAAGCATGATAAATTTCATATTGAAATACCTGGCCAAGTTAGGGATATCAATAAAGACACGTTGGGGTTGCACCTGAAGTCAGAGCAAACTTCTACGTGGTTCACAAAGATTTTGTTCATCATTATGAACCCAATTAGTCATATTGTATTTACTTTGCACCATGACACATTAATAGGTGCATATCCAGCTACAAAGGAAAGCAAATAACTTTTTCCAGAAAGCAGGAAGGAAAAAAGATTGAGGGAAATATGACACCTGTGTTTACTGGGAAGGTTCTATTTTGGATGGCTCTGCTATTTTGGTTAGCATATTTGATAGTAATTATAGTTCTTGGTTCCTTCCCCTCTTCCCCCAGCTAATGCTAAAACAGTTGATTATGTCAAACTAAGATTGGGATGCATTTGGACCTTCTGGTCCTAGATTTTTTCTACTTCTATCAGAATCTGCCTCTTAATGGGGCAGTAGCTGAGAAGAACACTCACACAGACTCTACGTCAAATTCCTTTCTTCTCAAAAACAGTCAAATATTTTCGGTCAAACTGAGATCCATCCTCACATACCTTTACCCAATCACATCCCATCACTGAAATAATTTGTTGCATCAGATTTTGCTTAGTCTCCTTATTCCTATTCCTGAGCCTGTATTTAGGTGGGTCATAGTTTTGTACCTTATACATACATCCCTGCTGCCCAAAATACTAATGCAGAGGTGTTTCTAATGTTTATAAACACATTACCTGTTGTGATCTCTGAATAGCAGCATCAATTTCATCCACCCTTTGTCCCACAGTGTCACTGACCAACTTGTACTGTTCATTGGCATCAGATACAAGTTTATCCAGCCCTTCTCTGGCTCTCCAGGGCACCAGTTCTAAGAGAGCACGGCTCACTTCATTCACTGTGTCCAACACTAGCCTGTGCTCCATGACCTCCTTCTTTAATTCCTAAGGAGGGAAAAAAAATTTTCAGGCCATTCCTTGCTAAATTAAGCACATTAGCAGCTGTGCTGGGTGGAAAGTGCTATCTCTACCACACATCCCAGCAGGGCTCTGACCTCCTTCCTCCGCTTATTTTTTTCCTTGTCTCAGATTTTTCAATCATTCCACAGCCTGACTTTAGGCTTAGCTGCTGCTTAGAACTGTCTGCAACACTTCTTGGGCCAGACTGTCTCTGGGTAAAACAGAGTACCTCTTTTTTTCTCCTTACCTCAATAGAAATGATAAAATAATTTTTTAACCACAGGGATTTAACTCAATAAGTACCTACAAAGTATTTCTGCACATCTAGAACTGCACTAGATCCTGCAGGAAAATCAAATATAATCATGAAGCACTCTCTAGAGAATGAGTTACATAAGTAAATTTTAAAAGTTACCATGTGAAGCAAACTTTCCAGGGATCTGTAATTCAGTCTCCCCCCCACCCCCTTCAGACCATAGCAAGTGGTCTTTTTTTTTTAAAGATTTTATTTATTTATTTGATAGAGAGAGACACAGCGAGAGAGGCAACACAAGCAGGGGGAGTGGGAGAGGGAGAAGCAGGCTTCCCGTGGAGCAGGGAGCCTGATGCAGGGCTTGATCCCAGGACCCCGGGACCATGACCTGAACCATTAACCAACTGAGCCACCCAGGCGCCCCATCACGTGGTCTTACATAAGTCTGCCTTTATGTCAAATCTTACTGTCCATGAGCAAACAAGAAACAGATGAGGCAGAACTTTTTGGTTTAGATTTAAGGTTGAGACAGTTGGTGATGAAACTTAAAAATCTGAACTTAAGGATTTTAAGAGGAAAAATTGTATTCCCTTTACTGTGTGAAATGACAGCTCACCTTCTGTCTCTGCTGAAACTGGGGTATGTGCTCCCCTGTGGGAGACTGCCCTCCACTAGCTGCCAGCTCCTCTTCCACCTCCCTCAGCCATCCGGTCAGTTCCTCGTAAGTAGACTGGAACTTGGTGGCCAGCTGCCGGGCTTGCTCTAAAGTTCTGAGGGCCTTGGAGCTAGTGACCGTGATGTCTGCATAGCGAGTCTTGATTCCATCCAGTTTCTCTTGGATAAGCAATACCTCTTCACCTGTGGGGGACGGCGCACAATTATTGGTATTTAAGAGGAAATGAGGGAGTCTCCTTCCGGGGATGAGGAAGTCTCTTTAATCCCCCTTTCTTCTTTAGAGCTTGAATTTTACAGACGCTCTCTCCCTGTGGTAGCAATTTCACCTACCATCCCACACTAAGGGAGGTGGGGGAAAAAAACCTTCTAATTGATAAAAGAAGCTGCTTCTGAGATAATAATATTAAGATCTGAATTCAACTGCAGGTGTTTCTAAATGTTCCCAGCATTATTCCATGATTGCTGGCCTTGGACATACTGGAGGGCAGGGGGAGCCATCATCTACAACCAAATCTGAGACAACAAGGTCTTTTAGTTTTCAAAAGATTTAGTATATGTGCTGCCGAAGCGAGCACTAGTTTTCACGAGATTTAGCAGGAAATAGGACCCCAGGCTGCCAGTCTCCAGGAGCACATGGTAATACAATCAGTGAATACCAAGCTTCTCCTATATACAAAGAGAAGTGGCCAGTACAGGGTGCTTATTTCCTGGGAGATGGGATTGTGTGACTGCAGAGGTGCTAAAAGATGCACTTTAAAGTACCTGTGGTTTGTTTTAGAAGAGCCTGACCATTTTTAATAGCTTGATCTACATTCTTCTTTCTATTAATGATTTCTTCATTTAAAGTCTGAAATGAAAGAATAGCATTAATCTTAAAACTATGGCACAACAAAGGGAAAGAAAGGTGAGACCTTTAAGAGGGCAAGTTTAAAGTAAAGAGACAAATACCAGGTTAGTTTACACATCAGATATTTGATTCCTTCATTAGCTCTTTGGTGACACCACTAAGTACTCAGAAATAATTAAATCTGATATTTATAGGAAAGTTTTCCCCTGTACTGGATAAGAAGAGATGTAGGATTAAATCAGTTTTACCAATCTACTGGTACCAAACCTGAGCCTAAGAAAGGAGGAAGCAGAATTCAGCAAAAAGGTCTACTATGTCCAAAACCAAGACTCAGAAAGTTAAAGAGAAGAAAGTCAGCAAGAACAGGCTGACTTCAATCAGGATCCTGCTTAAACAATCTCAATATTTGAAGTCAGTGAAGCAGAAGAATCTTAGGTTATTTAAAACAACTACTACAAAACAACTACTTTGCCTATTTTTAATATCCCCAGAGAAATTTCATTAAAATCACATGAAAAGAACAATTTTTTCTTTCTTTTAAGATGACAATTCCTGGAATTTGAGCATATGAATTCTAGAAATATTTCAGAAGTTATAGCTACATGGTCAAACCCTGGGCAATATTTAAGTATTCTGGTTTTGTTAAATTACATTCTCTTTGATAAAACTGCTCAGATGGAAAGTGAGTGATACCTGACCTAATGATGTAAAACATGAGTTGGAGATGAGACGGCCCTGACTGTACTCTAGATCGCCTTCTAGAGTTACTGATTCAGTTTAAGTACAGGTATTTCCATGGACTCATCTAAGAACAGATTAGTCCTTAGCAACAAGTCTATAACTACGTGCTTATGTATAAAATTAAGTTGAAATGTTTGGAATTCAAGGGAGAAAAGAAATGAAGAGAAACATGAATCAAAATTACAAAATAACTTCATAACATGACCAATAAAAATGGAAAACGTGAATACCAGATGGTCAGCATGCTGTTTCTGCAGGACATCCTGTCTGTAATCCTTTACGAACACTGAACTGAGCTTGTCCTCAACCTCAGCCAGCCAGTTGAGCACCTCCACCTCATCCTCCCCGAACAGTCTAGCGTTACACAGTGCTTGTTCAAGCAGGGCTGCTTTCCGACAGCCCCGGTCTTGAATCTCACTGTACCGGGCCTGCAAGGAGTCTAGCTTTTCTGACAGCACGCCCTGCTCTGCAGAGCATGTCAGGGAGGAGAGGGACTGCCCAATTTTGACTGCCTGGTGCACATCTGTTGCATGGCTTTCTATTTCTTCCTCCAGAGCCTGGAAATCCAGATGGAAAAAATGAATAACAGAAACAGAATAAATGAAAAGTAAACACGAAACAATGAATAACAAATGATATAATAAATTAAATAATATAAAAAGTTCACCTACTGAAAGGCAAAAATAATATAAAAAGTGAGAACAAAAGCTGTTTTTTCCTGATGGTAGCCTATTAGTCTATTGCTATTTTTAGTTCAAGGATGGGACTATTCCCATAGATAATTTGACTATATCTCAAATTAAACTTAAAAAAATCCCTCCCCACCCTCCCCCATCAGCCAAACATATCTTTTAGAACGCTACAGGCAGGTAATTCCTAGGCTTTCTGACTGCAGTGCTGTGTTTTCATTCGCCACAGCCTCTCCCTACCTTGTGCCGGATGATCTGCTGCTGTATTTTGGCAGTCTGAGTGCCAACAGGTTCTGAATTGGCAAGCTTTTTCTCTGTGACAGATAAGAAGTCAGAAATAGGCTCAGCTGTCTCATGGAATTGTTTGGCCAGAACCAGGATATCTTCCAGCTGTTTTTGCCTACACAAATATACAGAACAAACTGCTCAGGCGAAAATTCACATTAAGATTGATACGAGTACTATATTCAGTGAAAGACCAATCTTTACCAGGTACATTTTAAGTATCAATAGTAAACAGAACACATATACATAGCACTTTGTGGTTTTAAAGGCTTTCCATAAGCATTGCCTTATTTTGATTCTGTCACCAACTGTGTAAAGGTTGGCAGAATAATTATCCCACCATTACAAAAGAGAGAGCTGACCCTGAAGGCTTAAAGAAAGATCTGTCCAATTCACCCAGTGAGCGGTAGCAGTGCAATGGGGATTCGAATCAGACCTTCTAATGCTCTTTCTCCTACGGGACATAGCACGTGCATCATCTAAACATGAGACCAAAATAAAGTTTAAAGGAGTCAAAAAAAATCATGTTTTCATTTCTCTCTTCCTGTCATTGCTACCTTCACCTGTGAGTTAAGAGAAGCGAGCATGTGAGGGGCAAAGGCAGACTACTGACTAGAACTCCTCCACCATCTCCCTAGTTCCAGTGATTTCAAGCACCAGAACACAACTTTGAATCCAGATCTAAGGCAAAAAAAATGACCTCCAAGTAGCTGAATTTGCCAACACACATGGCAGTCAAAAGAACTACAGACTTCACAGCTCACTTGGAATCTTAAATCTTACTTAATATAACATCCACACTAAATAAGCTTAGATTTCAAGTATCCTGTAGATTTAAAAAAAAAAAACAAATTACAAAGGGGAGAGGAAGCCTGACAGGAAAGTCAAAGAAAAACAACTACAGAACTGGATTAGCATACAGATTAATAATAAATGGCCATAATTATGTCTTTGAATCATTAAGAACAGACTAAATGCTATACCATTTGAAAAGGCCTGTAAGTATATGATGTACTTTAGTCCAACAAACCTTTACTGAACAGGACCTGTGCCAGGTCCTATGCTGTGTACCCTGGACAAATTTATTTTATTTATTTGAGAGAGAGCGAGAGAGAGCGAGCGAGCGCACGCACTGGGGTCTGGTGAGGGGAGTGGAGGTAGAGGGACAAGCAGAATCTATGCTAAGCACAGAGCCTGATGTGGGGCTCGATCCCAGGACCCTGAAATCATGACCAGAGCTGAAATCAAGAGTCAGACACTTAACCGACTGAGCCACCCAGGCACCCCCAAATTTATTTAATAAGATTTTGCAGGCTTTCAGAATACTGTTCCCAAATTCCAGTTCTCCAGTCAAATTCCCGAAGTTTACACACTCTCAGGAAAATCTGTTCTCTGGGCTTGGTGTCCGTGACTCTTGGGCCTCTGCTCTGGTGGAAATTTCTCTGGACCAGCAAGTCCTGAGACCAGAGAACCTTCCACAGCTCTGAGCCACCCAGGCACCCCCAAATTTATTTTAATAAGAAATGATTTAAATATAAAGACTTACCATTTTAATCATCTGGAAATCTAATTATGTTTAAATATAAACAAAAATGTACTTCTAAATACTGTTTTAATTTTTTTAATTTTAAATTTTTTAAATAAAATGCTTGTTTTTTGTTTTTTAAGATTTTATTTATCCATTTGACAGAGAGAGACACAGCAAGAGAGGGAATACAAGCAGTGGGAGTGGGAGAGGGAGAAGCAGGCCTCCCGCCGAGCAGGGAGCCCAGTGCGGGGCTCAATCCCAGGACCTGGAATCATGACCTGAGCCGAAGGCAGCCGCTTAATGATTGAGCCACCAGGCGCCCCTGGTTTTTTTTTTTTAAGATTTTATTTGAGAGAGAGAGACAGTGTGCGTGCACAAATGAGCAGAGGGGGAGGGAGAGAGAGAGAATCCCAAGCAGACTCCCTGCTGGGTGCAGAGCCCGATGTGGGGCTTGATCCCACAACCCTGAGATCATGACCTGAGCTGAAACCAAGAGTCGGATATTCAGCGGATTGAGCCACACAGGTGCCCCTATTTTTATGATTATTATTTTTAAATGTTGAAGAATATGAAGCTGTTATCTTTATTTTTTAAGTAAACTTTACCCTCAATGTGGGGCTCAAACTCACAACCCCAAGATCAAGGGCCATATGCTCTACTGACTGAACCAGCCAAGTGCCCCTCTAAATGCTGTTTTTAAATGTCAATGTGAAGTACAGAATAGTTTGTTTATGCCAGCCTCCAAAATACATCTTCAATTAATATAACTAAAGCACATAATTTTAATGGTTATTTAATAAACTAGTATATCATGAAAAAAATTATCCTTGATTTTTATATTTTTCTGACTCATCTCTGGAGTTTGGAATCTGAAAGTTTAAAGAACTCAATGTAATAGGATTTGGGGTAGCAAAGAGCTAACATAATTTAAAGGTATCAAAAATCCAATATTAAAGAATCTAAATAAAAGTCTTTAGGATATCTCTAACAAATGCAGTTGCTCTTGGTATTTCTCTTTAAAATATTGACCCAGAAACTGTGTTAGGTTAGGAGGATGCAAGTGGGTAGGATAGAAGGAAAGAGTCATAGAAAGATACTTTAGAAATAAATCAGGACTTCAATGAGCTTATGGGCGTAGGAGATTAAGTACATAAAATAATGATACAAGATACAAATAAAGAATTACAGCAGTTAAGAGGAAGATGAAGGCATTCTATGCTTGAGGAACAAAGAATAGCCTCATAGAAAAGGAGAAGATAAACACAGGTATTTCATGGAAGATGCAACACCATCAGTAAAGACGCAGAATTAGGAAGTGACAAGATGCTGAAGAATATGGTGTACTTCACCTATAATATAAGTAGTGAGGAGAGCAGAGACTAAGAAATGTAGATTAGGGTCAAACAGCTGAGGGCTTCCAGTGTTGGGTTAAAGAGTTTAGATTTTATCTCATAGGCAACAAGAAGTCATTAAATTTCTGAGCAAGGTAAAGGGGAAGCCGAGTGATGATTCACTAGTGATGAGTTAGTTAGGGAACTACCTCAGGTGAGCTACCTCAAGTGGACTAGCTCAAGTCAGGAACTGAGGTAGGTGACTGGGAATTAGAGAAATGGATGAATAGGGAAGACACTATAGAAGTAAAATTGACAGAATTTAGCACCCTAATAGATGTGGGACACAAAGGAGTGGGGGAGAAAGGGTAAAAATGGGGTTAAGGTTTGAAGCCTGGTAATTGGAAGGTGAATGGTACTATTAATGGAAATGGACAAAGAGAAGATAAAAGCAGTGCAATCTGGAAATAAAAATAGCGTAATTAAAAAAATTAGGTTGAGTTCTTTCCTTTTTGTTTCTCCCACTAATATGATCGACAGTATTTTGCAACTCAGATAAGAAATAAGCACACCGTGGGGCACCTGGGTGGCTCAGTCGTTAAGCGTCTGCCTTCGGCTCAGGTCATGATCCCAGAGTCCTGGGATCGAGTCCTGGGATCAAGTCCCGCATCAGGCTCCCTGCTCAGCGGGAAGCCTGCTTCTCCCTCTCCCACTCCCCCTGCTTGTGCTCTCTCTCTCACTATGTCTCTCTCTGTCAAATAAATAAATAAAATCTTAAAAAAAAATTTTTTTTTAAAGAAATAAGCACACCGTGGGCCAGCGGAAATGAGACCGAAGAGCTAGCTAGCTGACAACTGCCACTGGCTACCTAGAAAACTGAAAGAATCCTAAGTGATCACCTACACTACTCTCATATGGATTTCTAACTAGCTAGCGTTTATTTTTAAAACCAGGGACAATATAAGCTAAAAGACATTCAGGCGACATACTAATAAGCTTAAGTAATGTTGGGGTATATAGCTATGGAAGGAGAAAGCACTTCCTCAGAGGGGAAAAGTATGCTGCCTGTCTTCTGGCCACTTACTGAAGACTGTTCATGCATCTCTTGAACGTCCATATATTTAACAGAATCAGACTAGCTCCTAGATGCAAAAACATCTAATACTGGGATAAGCTATCAGAAAAGAAATATGATAAATTTCAATTCCAAGTATCAAAAGTATTATTTATAAATATGAAGGGGAAAAAAAATCTGTCTCAAAAACTCAGAAAATAACTTGGCTGGATTGCAGGTGTCAGTGTCTGTCGGTTTGGAACCATGATTATATCTCAGCAGAACAACACAGAGCGATGAGCCTTCCAGTTCTCAGAAATTCACGGAGTAGCTGAGGCTTACTTCCCGAGAGTGACTGTGATTATGAGGATCATCTCCAAAAACCTATTCCCCTTCATTATATCCCTTCCAGAACACTCTAGGACTCATCCAGGACCTTATAGAGCACCTCAAGGATAGTAAGTCAAAAACTGGACAAAACAAACGTTCTCTGACCCATTCCTCAAAACCCCTTTGGCCTTACCTGGCTGCTGCCTTGCTGAGTAGTCCAGTCCATCTACTTTCAAGACCCTCCAACTGTCCAGTGATTTTCTCTCGATCAGCCAGCTCGGCTGACTGGGCTATTCTGCCTCCTTCTGCTTGAAGCATATCTACTGTGGCCTTTCGATCATCAAGGAGCCGCTGGAGTAACTAGGGCCCAGAATGTTTAAGGAGAATGAAAAGTGGTAACACAAGGTCACTTTAAAATCTGAAATAAGGAAGAAAATACAAACAAACAAAAGATCCCCAAGCCCCACCCTACCAAACCCTAAACTGAATCAAATAACAGTGGCTTTTTTCCCATCCTGAGGCAAAAACATGAGATGCGGCATAGTTGTTGCTACCACCACATAAGCTTCTCATACACTTACTTCGGTTTTTAAATGGAGGAGTGACGGTCATTATGTGACTAACAGGGAACTTATTTTGAACCAGGAGAAAAATGCACTAAAATGGAAATTAAACCAACAAAAAAACATAGACAGAACCTTATACATGATATACTGTGTTATTCAGAATATCGCTGACCTTAAAAATACCAAAAATAAGACAAAGCTGTGAGTGAAACACTGAAGCAGGACACACAAACGCATGCAACTGTTCGGTCCAGCATGTGCCACAAGAAGCTGGTCCGTTCAAGTAAGATGAGGCAAATCAGTTTCCACCTTTCTTTTCATGCTCACACAAAGTAGGTCAGGATTCTCTTAAAACTCTGGAATATGCTCCTGAACTCAAGCACATGTGTTGTCTGCCACTCCCCACGGCTGTTCCAGTTCATCATCCCAACATTCTCACTCACCTTCTGTTCTTGGATCTGTGCTTTCACCACTTTATACTCGGCAGATGGAGGTTTCTGATTGGCTATGAGCTCCTCAGTGTCTGCCAACCAGCTGAGCAACGGCTCCAAGGCATCTTGAAACTTCCCACAATGCAACAAAGCCTCCTGCAGTTGTGCAATCCTTTGTGCGACCTGTATCACAGACGCAGAGGCTCGTTATGAGAAAAGAGAGCTTTTTAAATGACAACTGCCCCCCCCCCAACTCTGGATTACAAATGTTAAATTTGTGTTTGCCTTCAGGTTGCAGGGAAACCTCAGGTTGAGATGTGCCTTTTCCAAGCCCTCCATCCCCAGGGCACTAGGTACCCCCTGGCCACTCGCCTTTTTGTTCAGTGTGTTCCATCGAGCGTTGATCTCTTCCATGTCATGTTCCAAACCCTGCACGTCACAGTTTTTTCCGGCACTCTGAATCAACCCCTGGCCGAGTCCATTCACCTGCTGTAGCTTCATTTGAAGGGGATCCACCTGCTCTTTCTGAAACATCTAGATAATTGCAAGCCAAAGATTTAATCTAAAGGCAGCAATCAGACCCTCTCCATCACACAATGACTGATCATTCTTGGGAGATTTATGATTTAACAAAGGAGGAGCAGGAAAAAAAAGAGAGAGAAAACAAGCCATTTGTACAGGGAACTATCAAGGAAACATGTGGTTTCATATTTCAATACATCCTCCTATGGACAAGTAATTACAGAGAGTTATGGCACTACTTAGGTCTTTTAGTCAATGATTCGTGGTTGGTTGGTTGGTTTCTGCTTGCTTAATTTTTAATGCAAAAAGCCATAGAGAGTAGAGAAGCATCAGCCTCAAGATATCATAAAAGTGTGATGTATATCAATCCTACAAGGGAAGGATAATACCGAATGACCAGTATTTAAGATTAAAAATACCTTGGGGAACAGCTTTAGCTGACCACTGATACATGCAATGCTCTTCTTTGACTAGGACTATAACTCAATTAGCCAAAACATTATTAATGTTGTGAAAAACGCCAACCCCATAGTTTAATCCCCCTGTGGTCATTTAATTCTATTCTGGTCCAGGGCCATAGACCACACACTGCTAATAATCTTGGAGCAATATTCCTGAGATTGCAAAGGGAAATGAGCCCGTAATACTGGGGAATGTCCTCACCAACTTCAGACACATACTCTGAGATGCAGATATACATAAAACATTCTTAAATATGTATATCCATGTTCATCATTGAACAATGGAATTTTAAAACAATGTGAAGGAGTGTAACAAACAATGCATGTTTCTTTCTACTGCAGTTAATAAACTCCATTATGACTTAGGAATTATTTGTCTTTTTATCTATTTATCTATTTATTTATTTATTTGACAGAGAGACATCGCGAGAGAGGGAACACAAGCAGAGGGAGTGGGAGAGGGAGAAGCAGGCTTCCCGTGGAGCAGGGAGCCCATTGTGGGGCTCAATCCCAGGACCCGGGGATCATGACCTGAGCTGAAGGCAGTTGCTTAACCACTGAGCCACCCAGGTGCCCCTAAACATTTCTAAAAGGAAACAGAGTCAAAAGAAAATGATACTTTGACACTCTAATGGTATTAAGGAAAAGAATGAAATAGATAATTGTCTCGAAGATACTTCTCTCAATTATCAGAGGATAAAATCAGCCACATTCCACACATTTTATAGACCCAATCTGGATCTACTGCCATTCTTTTTCCTTCCATAAAATTTTCCTTCAGTTTCAGTGAGACAGGTGAATCAATTAAAGCCAAAGAATGACAGAAAATGGAAGAGAACAAAAATGTAAAAGAAAAATATAAGCTTGGGTTAAGATTAATTTTGGCCTATATGAGACTACAGATTACACTTGGATTAGGAAACTGATTCTTGAAAGAATGGGCTATGGCTGGGTAAGTGAGTCACCAGGGAGGAAAAGCCCCGGGGAACACTAAAGAAGGAAGGCTACAAAGGTAATTACCAGTGGGCTTCATTTTATACTATAATTTGATTACACCATATTTTGTTAGGCAACACTACAAGGCGGTTCAGCTAAAAATGACTGTTACCCCAACAACATGATTCCCGGAAAAAGCAAGTGCTATGATTCCATTTTCTACTAAAGATGTTTTCAACGCAGGAAAATCAAAACAGAGGGGGGAAAAACCAACTCCAACGTTATCAGTTGCTCGGGTGCAACAAAATGGTGGTGGTGGTAGGTGTGGGGGTTGGAAAAGCAAAGAAAGAAAACCGAAGGTGAGGAGGGAAGACATCAAGTTCACACTGAAGAGCCCCCTTTTATCCAGTAAGCAAATCTTGTCTCATACTTGACATTTAAATTCCTTAAATTAAATTTAACTAAAAATTCAGTTCTTCAACCACATTAGCCACACTTCATGTGGTCAACAGCCGTATGCGGCTACGTGCCTACTGTACTGGGCAGGATAGACCGAGAATCTCTCCATCTCGGCAAGAAACTCTATTGGATAGTGACATACATGACACAGAAAAGTAAAATAATATTTAAATAACTTAATCATCTCTTTCATATAACAGAGCAAATTAATTCTTTTAAAAAATTTGCATTTACTTTGTCCATGAACATTTCCTATAGAAGCATTAGAGATTCCTTCGTTTCTCAACCTCCACTCCATGGATTAAGTTGACAGGGAATGGGTATTTGTCTCAACTTTTTTCCAGAAGTTTGAAAATCTAGGATAGTACTTCTAAATAAATACTATCTAAATATTTATTTTGAACACAAGTGAACAGAATGTTATAGAAAGTACATTTGAAAACACTTGCTCCCTTCTCTCAACTCCCAAATAAAGCTGTTCTGCAAAATCAGTGCTTTTGGATGCATTAAAATTCCTACTCCTCAGTTTTCAATGGGGCTGTGCCATATTATTAACCAACCAGAGCTGGCAGACGTTTCCCAGTGCAGAACACTAGTAAAATTACTGCAAGGGTGTAAGATGCAACTGGGACATAAAACAGAAAATTTCCCAAAGAACTTCTTAAAATACTTTTATCTTTGATAATACCACATTCTCCCAGTTTTCATCCCTGATCCATTTTTTTTTTTTTAATCTCCTTTGCTCTCTTCCTCCTCCCTTCTAGACCTCCAAATGTTCATCTTTGGGGGTGGGGATCAGGGGAGGATGTCAGTCCTAGGTTCTCTTCTTGGCAATTCTATCTATTCCCATGGCTTTAAATATTAATCATGATGCTTATGGTATGTATGTGTGTGTACATGTGTGTGTGTGTGTGTGTGTATCCGTACATCCCAAAATGAATCATGGGTACTTCAAAACCCTAACCATTCCAAAACTGAACAGTACCTCCTCCTTTCCTCTTCCCCCAAATCTGTTCTTCCCTAAATCAACAATTTACTACTGCCCCCATCCACTCAGTTGTACAAACTAGAAGCCAACCTTGATAACTCCCTTTCCTTCTCCCTCCCTCCCTACATAAAAGTCATTATCAGGTCTTGTTGATTCTACCTCCAATACATATCTTGAATCTAAACAACTGTCTTCAAATCCACTGACATCTCTCTAGTCCAAGCCACCGAAGACAACTGCAGTAAACTAGCAGGCCTCTCTCTTCTCTGTCCTTGATCCCCTATAATGCACTTCACACACTGCAGTCAGTGTGATTTTTTTGTTTTGTTTGTTTTTTTTGCAAACCAGTGTGTTCTCTATTTCATGCCAATCATCCTAAGACAAACTAATAAATTAGAAGACAAAATAAACCTCAGATTTATAAACTCCAGCCAATGCTGAGAATGTTTACTGTCTGTGTTGACTGGTTTTCTCTATCGTTAGGCTGAGAGTAATGTTTTAAAAATGTAAAATGTAAAAATGTCCCCCTGCTTGTGTTCCTGCTCTCGCTATCTCTCTGTCAAATAAATAAAATCTTTAAAAAAAAAAAAAAAAGTAAATGAAATCTTCTCACTCCCCTACTTAAAATCTTTATCCCCCCCCCTTTTTTAAAGATTTTATTTATTTATTTGACAGAGACAGACATAGAGACAGAGGGGAACACAAGCAGAGGGAGTGGGAGAGGGAGAAGCAGGCTCTCCATGGAGCAGGGAGCCCGATGCGGGGCTCGATCCCAGGACCCTGGGATCATGACCTGAGCCGAAGGCAGACGCTTAACGACTGAGCCACCCAGGCGCCCCTTCCCCCCCCTCCCGCCCTTAAAAATCTTTCAATAGCTTCTCATGGCTTTTAAAGTATAGATCCTTTTGAAAACTTCTTAGTCCCCGCATTATGTGGCCTCTTCCTACCTTTCCTGATTTACTTCAGGGCTCTCCTCCAGAATCTTGCTCACAGTGGGCTAGCCATTTGGCCTTCTTTGAGTCCTAATACCCCAAGCTCTTCCCAGCTTCCATTTCCTTTGCCTGGAGTATTCTTCCCTCTGACTCTCTGCTTAAGTAACTTTTTTTTTTTAAAGATTTTATTTATTTGAGAGAGAGAGAACACACGAGAGGGGATAGGGTCAGAGGGCAAAGCAGACTCCCTGCCGAGCAGGGAGCCCGATGCGGGACTCGATCCAGGGACTCCAGGATCATGATCTGAGCCGAAGGCAGTCGCTTAACCAACTGAGCCACTCAGGCACCCTGCTTAAGTAACTTCTATCAACCTTCAGGTTTTAGTTTTAAAATCCTTTCCCTGACACAGTTATATAAATACCCATTATTTGTTATAGCCTTTATTTTTTATTCAAAAAATTTGTTGTGATTTGCAACTATATATTTGTGTCTTTTTTTTTAAGTTTATTTTCTTTTTTTTAGTAATCTCTACACCCAATGTGGGGCTCAAACCCATGATCTTCTGGGGCACCTAAGTGGCACAGCCAGTTGGGCATCTGACTCTTGGTTTTGGCTCAGGTCGTGATCTCATGGTCGTGGGATCGAGCCCTGTGTGGGGCTCCACACTCAGCATGGAGTGTGCCTGGATTCTCTCTCCTTCTGAAATAAAGAAATCTTAGGTGGGGAAAAAAATCACATGCTCTCCTGACTGAGCGAGCCAGGTGCTCCTGTATTTGTGTCCTTTTTGCTTAATATCTGCCTCTACTAATATAGTGTAAGTTCCACATGGGCAAGGACTATGCCAATCCTATTCACTGCAGGAGCCCCAATACCTGGCACAGAGTAGGTATGCAATAAATATTTTTCCAGTGAATGAATGAATACTTGTATAAAAATGGAATTAGGCAAGGCAAACAAATTTAGGAAGGTTCTGCCGATCAGCTAAGTATTCAAACACTGAGCTAAGATTGTAGGGCTCTCCAATTTTTGCTTTAAAAGACTTTCTTGTAAATTTTGAATTTTATAGAACCCCTAATTTTATACAAAAGATTTTTTGCCTTCCATTGAAATAAGACTGAGAAAGTCTGCAAAAGAGGGTTTAAATAACCACAGATTGCTCTCAGTGGGCGTAGGATCCCACTAAAGGGATAGCAAACAAGTTCTAGCATTTTGGTTCTTCTACCAATCACTCGTTAATACTATTAGAAAATTTATATCAGGGCACCTGGGTGGCTCATTTGGTTAAGCAGCTGCCTTCAGCTGGGGTCATGATCCCAGGGTCCTGGGATGGAGCCCGTGTCCCTAGTGTTGGGCTTCCCTGCTCAGCTTCTCCCTCTGCCCACCCCCACCCCTCATGAGCTCCTGAGCATGCACACACTCTCTCAAATAAATAAAATCTTAAAGAGAAAATTTGTATCTATTTTAATTATGTATACATGTGTGCATTTGTATATACCCAAAGACACACAAAATCTAAATCACATTTTGGGTATGGTCCCTTGCTGAGTTCTAAGTGTTTATGTAGTAAAATGACAGGTTCAGTTGCCTCTAGGAACCCTTTGTGAAGAAATGAAATCCATACAGCTCTCATCTTGGAAAAACTTTTTCTCTCAATAATATTTCACCAGTTTAGCAAAATCTGTACAGTCATGTTACCTCTATAATGATATCTGTTTTGTTTCAGTGAATATTTTCAAAATAGCCTCTCTACATTCTTATCGGTTAACATCCTGGCTGGGGCAATGGCTTAGACTTCTTCTTTTGTACACAAATGCAGACATTAGCTTACCTGCAGATATTCCATAAAGTGACCACACTTCAAAGATGACAGACAACCTTGCAACCCACCACTGCCTTCTCCTGTCATTTTATCAGGCAGTATTTCATAAAATGATTACCCCCTGTAGCGGGAGGGATCCTCAGAAATTATCTAGCCCCATTTACTAATTTTGTAGGTGAGGAAACAGATCTGAGACTGATATTAAGGACTCCTCTGAACTTTTCCTTTATGCAGATTTGATCAGCTCCTTACAAATTTAATTCCTGTATTTCACTGACTATTGCTGCAGGCTTTATACTAAAAAAATTCTGTATAATCAAGAATGCCTGTGACTTCTGGGATCCCGGTGTCACTCCCAAATTCAGTAAAACTCAGAAAATGGAATCATTCCATCAATCTGAAAGGTGATGCATTATAGCCTCATGGGATGCTACATTACAAAATATTTGGTTAAGCCCAAGGTGACACCACCACCACTCAGCTAAACAGGAGGACCTGTAGCAAAGTTGGCAGCTTGTGACCTGCAATCAAAATGACTTTTCGTTGCTGATAGCTGCAGGTTTAATTGGTGCTTTAGCCAACAAGGCTGCCCAGAAAGGCTCTGCCATGGGGTGGATGTGAGAACCCATCTCTCTGTAGCAACCACGGATATTCAGGAGACTGACGTTCACTCCATCAGTCAACAGTGAATGCCTACTACAAGGAAGGCACTGTTATGGGCCTTGGGGATGGTATAAAATAAAAATCACCTCTGTACTCAGTAATCCCCAATTGTATTAGATAGATGAAACTTCTACCTCCTTCATTCCCTACCACTGACCAAATGACACTGGGGCAGTGAACTGTAGAAAGCAGCCAATCTTAAGTGTTTTGACTAGGAGTGCTCAAGGATGTGAACACTGTTCCCATCAGTTTCCTAACACATTCCATTCTCTAACATTAAGAATCTCAGAACCTTGGAGCTAAGAGAGAGGCAGGAGGACATTTAATCCAATTCCCTTACTTAATGGATTAGGAAACAAGAGGTCCAAGAAAAAAAGAGTGACTTGCTTCAGGACACAAAGTTTAATGAGATGGCTAAAATATCTCTTTTTGTAAACATTGTTATACCTTATTCTGGCTTTAAGAAACACACATTTGTATTAAAAAGCTGTTATTCGCTTTCACCCAACCTGTTCTGGTGAATTCTTTCAACTAACCAACAGCTCTGTGGAAGAGAAAGGGGGAGGATATTGACAGTGACTGAAATCTTATACACTTGGTGTTTTCCATGGGTTATCTCATTATCCTCACAGGATTCTGCCTTCATAAATGAGCAAACTGGAGATTCAGGACATCTAACTTGCCAAGTGCTAAAAAGTATCCCAGTTCTCTGACTGAAGCCCACACTCCAGCTCCAACCTCACTTCTGACATCACTGATTAAAAAACAGCCTCTTGATTTAGGACAGAACATGCTCACTGCCATTTTCAAAAGAGGAATCACCTTCCCTGCTAATAATCTTTTCCAAAATGTTAAACCAACAACTGTTTACATCCTTGTTTTCCTTGGGCTTGGCTTATCACTGAAAAAAACAAAACAGAGTACGAATTATAAAGTTTTCCACCAAATGAAAAACATATTCTCGTCATAAATGCAATAGAAAGACCAGAAAAGCCCAGTGCCCCAAGAGAACCAAAGTAAGGACTATGTCCTTTCTAATCACTGCTAACTCAGAGAACTTGCAAATCTCACTTTACTCCCCAGATCCTTTCCCAACGAAATGAGCAACAATTACCTCATTTGAATTTAATCCATCAGTTGCAGCCAGAGGCACTTTCCCATGCAGCACCGTGCCAGTTACCTCTTTTATTCCAAATCCTGGGGAATCAAGGTCCTCCTTGATCCACATTCTAGCAGGGGAAGCCTCCTCTAAAACAGAAGTTTCTTCTTCTGAGATAGGCACTGAATCAGTGTGGGCAGTATCTCCCAGGAAGGGTACACCAGCAGGGAACACTTCCTCCATGGCAGGCACTGCAGAAGCTGGGGTGACAGGCTCCTCTGGGGTGGGCACTCTAACAGCTGGGGCTGCAGGCTCCTCCGGGGTGGGCGCTCTAACAGCTGGGGTGACAGGCTCC
>NW_023270447.1:64035509-64193072 GCF_011800145.1 Mirounga leonina
GGGGTGGGCGCTCTATCAGCTGGGGTGACAGGCTCCTCTGGGGTGGGTGCTCTAACAGGTGGGGCTGCAGGCTCCTCCGGGGTGGGCACTGTAGCAGCTGGGGTGACAGATCCCTCTGGGATGTCATCCCTTGTGGTGGGCTCTGCAACAGCTGGTGCATCCTTCTCCATGATGGTCGCTGTAGGAGCTGGAGCAGTCCCTTCAGAAGCAGGCACTGCAACAGCTGGGGCAGCAGCCAGCATATCCTTCTCTACAGTGACCACTGAAGCAACTGGGACACGTGCCTCTATGGTGGCCACCGAAGCAACTGGTACGTCTTCCCCCGGGAAAGGCACTGCAGCAGCCACAGCAGCTCCCTCTGGGGCAGGCGCCACAGCATCCAGGACACCCTCCTCTGGGCCGAGCACTGCAGCCCCTGGGGCAGGCTTCTGTGGGACGGGTATCCATCCCTCCAAAATGGGCTCAGCACTACTAGCCCTGGTAACTTGTTCCTCCAGAAAGATACTCAGCAATGATTCTGAATCTCTCATTTCTGTCTCCCCGCCCTCCGATGATGCCACGTTCAGCTCGGGCTTTGTATCATTTACAGCTTCCACTCCATCTCCGCTCTGTCTCAGTCCACCAACCAGCAGGGGCAGATTCAGAGTATCTGACTCTGCGGACTTCCTCTGGAGATCCTGGAAGATCTGCTCTGGGAAGGCTCTGTGAACATACGCTGGGGCTTGATCCTCCAAAAGCCTGGCTTCGTAACCCAGCTCTTGCCCCTCCCCACCCTCATCACAAACTTTCTCCTTGGACAATTCACAAGGATCCACGTTTCCCAAGGAAGTCAGACTGC
Organism: Mirounga leonina; assembly: GCF_011800145.1. Classification (NCBI taxonomy): domain Eukaryota; kingdom Metazoa; phylum Chordata; class Mammalia; order Carnivora; family Phocidae; genus Mirounga; species Mirounga leonina. Next base: position 64,036,348 of record NW_023270447.1, read on the forward strand.
TATTTTCTCCATTAATAGCTCCTTTCTCACTTTCCAAATGAATCTCATCTGTTAGTAAATGTGAATCACATGAGAACACCTCTACTTCAGGTCCTGAGGTAACATCTGTTAGTTCATAGCTAAAAGCACGACTGAGGGGGACCCTCTCAACACACTCTTCAACATTCCCCTCAGGGTGACTGCAGTCTACCTGGGACAAACTGCCATTTTCTTTGGCCAGCTCAGCTACAAAGCCTGATAAGTCGTCTTCCTGGGAAGCCCTGTGATCAGAGTTGGGCAGTCCTCCTGGGTCAAGCTTTCCCAGTGACTCCAGATCAGCTGGGTGTCTGAAATTAAATTCCCCTACAGTCTCGGGGCTAGAAGGCACTTTTTCACGCTCCTCCTCACTAATAGTGGAAGTGTCTCTCCTGGTATCAGAGCAGACAATAAGTTCCATAGCATTAGGCACCTGAGAAGAATCCAGGGCATTAAAATAGTCACAATCCAATCCAGTATCAGAGTCTTTTACCCTTACATTTAAAAGGCCCATGCGTTCCTCTTCTAAGGCAGCCCCTGGAAAATGACTAATTACAAGTGCATTTTCTGCATCCTGGGATGGGGCCAGCCCTTCAGAAGAGGCTTGATTCTCTAGCTCAGCTAGAGGAGTTACTCCTTCTTCACATAAACACTCCTTTTCAAGTTCAAGAAACATCTGCACTGAATCTGTGTCAGAGAGCTGCTCTGAATCAAGAGGACCAACAGTACATTCTAAGTCGGAAACAAGACCCTCCAGCCCCTGAGCAGTTCTGTTTGTCAGCTCCCCTACAGCACTCTCACCTGTGAGAACACAACTGTAATCCAGAGGTGTATCCTCGAGAACAGAAGCCAAATGGTTCTTAGCTGACTGTAGGTCATCAGAGCAACAAATCTGACCAAGAGCTAGGTGGTCAACAGTTCTCAAGACAGCAGCTGAGCAATCGGTCCCATCCTCTGCCACTGCTAAAGTGTTTGCTTGTTCTCGTCCTTCAAAAATATCTGCCAGGCTGTTCTTTTTCTCATCTGCCGTTAGAAAAATCTTTCCTCTCTCTGACAGTTTCTCTCCCTCCCACTCCTCCTCAGCTTCCATCATGATCCATCGCTCATCCTCCTCAAACTTTAGCTCAGACTCTGTTTTCTCTCTCAGGCTGGGAGTTATGAGAATATGCAATTCTGGATCCAATAGCTCTTCACTCAGGCAAGGGGAGAGAGGAGGCAGTTCCACAGTGCAGGCTGTGTCCCCAAGGGGGTGCTGCTTCTCGCTGAAGCCTCCCTTAGCCAAACTTTTCATGGCTCTGGGCCAGGTTGCACTTGAGAATCTGTGTTCCTGCATTACATCTGTGCTACCACTTGCAGCTGCAGCTTCTGATTCTAGAGGCTGGAATTCATGGGGAGAGCGCTCCCTGTGCGGCTGCAATCTGAAGTCTTGGCACTCCCCGCTTAAATTTTTCACATCCTGCACTTCTGGAGTATCTATGGATTTGGACACATGTTCCAGAGTCACTGATTCTGACTGAGGTTCCCTGTGGTCCAAATGACCAGAACTTTCTGTTAATGCAGCACTGGATTCCTTCTTCTCTTGCAAGGAAGGATTTGAAGCCCCAGCTTCTGAAACCTCACTGAGAGAAGCTTCTATCCTTTCTGCAAATTCTGGGAAATTGGGTGGCATGAAGGACTTCCATGATCTCCTGTTAACATTATCTTTGCGTTCTGCATTTGGTCGCCTTCTGGGTGGCACGGGTGCTGACTTCTGCACATCGCTGCTTAACTTTAGTGCATCAAATATTATCCTCTCATCCAGCTTTTTGCCTTCTGGGGCTCTAGATTCAAAAACATTAGATGCTGCTCCTAACGTACCATTGCTGGATATAGTACCTCCTTCCATCTTTTCCATGGTGCTTTTTGATGTCTGATTAAGCTTTGACCCCTGGTCAATTTGTTCATTTATCCTCATTGTATCATATATAGATCGCTGTGGAACATAACAATCCTCTATATAGCCATCTTCTTCCTCTCCTTTCCCCAGGCAGGTGGGGTTCTGCCTTAAACAGTCTGGCCTGCTGAGTGGCTTACCCATACTTTTTCAATCAAGATGAAACATCAACCTTTTAAAAGTTTTTCACCGGTTACCCAAAAATGCATTCTGCATAAGTTAAAAATCCTTTTACATGTTCACAACTGGGGACCACCAATTGGATCTGCCTTCCAGAAAGGCCTGCAAGTCCAACTCTGAAACCATTCTGGGAGAAGCTCTAAAAGAAACAGCTTTTTCCTCACAGGCTAACAGCCTCATAGTTGCAGACAGTTAAGTGGTATAATTTAGTCAACAAACAAAATAATTCCTTGTATGGCTTCTTTTGTGTGTCTTTTAAGAGCACTGCTGTTTCTAATTCAGTCAGTAAAAAACAACAAAAAAAACCCCATCTGATACTGACAAGTCTTTTTCAGAATCTAGTTCCACTCACTTCTCACCCAGAGTTGGAAGAAGCTTTATACCAATTGTGTCCTTTAATAACAATGGCACAGCCTCCCCAGTCTTCAAGAATGGCCCAAGCTCCTAAGAATTCCTTTCATTTTATCCTCAGTTCCAGTCCTGGAGAGTCCAGCTGGTCTGAATTAGCCCTTCGTCCTCCCTAGTTCGGGTGTTTGCATTTGAACTGCGCTGGTCGGCGGATATTCCTGCAACTTTAAACACAGGAAGTCCTTCATTCGGGGCCAGCTTGGGGCTTCCTGTCTCCAAAACATCATGGCATTGTTGTGGCTCCCAGAACAGCCCTGCGCTGTGGCCGCAAAACAAGGCGAGTGGAGCCCGGCGCCGGGCCTTTGAGAGGCCGGCAGGCTGCAGCAGCGGCCGAGGGCCGGTCCAAGGGCTCGCTCAGCGCGGCCCACTCCCCCGCGCCGTGCCGCGCGCCCCGAGGGCCAGGGATGCCTCACCGCAGGCTGGCAGGTGGCTCCGGGCTGCGCCGGCCTCCAGTCCCGCGCTCAGGAAGTTAGTTTGTCCCTCCGGCAGCTGAGTCCCGCGTGCTGTGGGCGCCGCCTCCCCCGCCGCCGCCAGTCCCCGGTCCGCAGCCGCCGCGCCGTGGGCTGCATGTCAAGCAGCCGCCTCTATTCTCCGCCACCGCCGGCCCCGCGGCCCCGCCGTCCTCCCCGCCCGCAGCTGTCACGGTCCCGGCATGCAAACTTCTGGCTGGGAACAAAAGGCTCCGCTCGGGCCGGGCGGGGGCGAGCCCTCCTCCCTCGCACAGAGCGGCCCGCTCACCCGCCGCTCGCTGCAAGTGCTGGGCTGGCGGGCGGCTCTCCTCCCCCTTCCCCGCGCCGCCCCGCCCCGCCCGGGCAGCCCCCCTGGAAGCCCGGGAGCGCGACGCGGAGAGCCAAGGGGAGGAGGGCGGAGGCGGAGCCGTGGCGGGGGCAGGGAAAAGGAGCGACCCGAGCCGAGAGGAAGGGGGCGGCGGAGAGGATTGGAGGCCGAGGCGGAGGGGGCGGCGCTTCCGCGCGGTTCGGGGCCAGGAAGCCGGGGCTCCAGCCGCTCGGCTCACAGAGCCCACGCCCACCGCGCCCCAGGGCCCGAGGGAGAGCCCCGCCCCCAGAGAGGGCGAGAGGAGGGGGGCGGTACCCGCGCGAGGCTCGGCCGCGCCGCGCAAATCCCCTGACAAAGGAAAGCCCCGCCCTCTTCCCTCTGGCCCGACCCCCTGCCACCGCCCCCGCACCCCCCCAGCCAGCGTCCCGACCCGCCGGGCTCCGAGCCCAGCCCAAGGGCGAGCGAACCCAGAGGGGCGCCCCCGCCTCCCCACAGCCAGCGGGTTCTGGCAGGGGCCGCTCGGGGCCCCATCTGCCGGCGGGGTCGCGTCGGTTGCCGCGGGCTGCAAGCATGGCTCTCGGCTCCAGCTCCAATGTCCTAGTCCCTCCAATGTCACCTTTAGCGCGCCCCTGCCGGGCCCAAGAACACTAGCCTTAAACCCGGCACTTTCCGGTGTCCGAAGGCATTCTGTTACGCCCAGAGGCCAAGTTATTGGATGAACTCTAGGCACCTTCTCTCTTTCCCTTCTCCAGTACATCAGGTCTCGGTCCATCCTCCCACCAGAACTGCTCTGCCCGCAGACTTGAGAGGTGGCAATGACTGAGGAAGGGGGGCGGGGCGGTGGAGACGCAGGCAGCAGAGACCCACGCCCTAACACCTGGGCTCCTTTATTGCTGCGCACATCCAAGGAAACCTGAGCCTCCCTGGAGCCAGCTCAAAAGCATGCGTCTGTATTTCAAGTCTCAAAACGGAAAATACGAGAGAGAAAAGTGGCCAACAATCCGGGCCACAGTTTTTGGCTTTTAGAAAAGCCATCTAATCACCTGGTGACTTATTTAACCCAGGGAAGTTCAAAGGGCAACCCAGGAAACTGTCCAACAGAGACAGCTGCATTTCTGAAGGGGTGCAATACTCTGCTACCTTTGTGATGGTCATTTTCTGATTTTATGAAGGAAAAGCAACAAAGTCTATTAAAATTTCTGAATCTCTTTTGAACCATGTGGTCAATATAGATGGTTAAACTTTGTAAAAGTTATTTCTATCCTTTACACAGTGAGTGAAGCCAATAGTTGGCACATGGAGATCTGGCAGTGAACCCCCAAGCTGAGCCTTAGGCTTAACTTAGAGAGCCAAAGAGGTCCTTGGCAAAAATGAGGTGTGGGCTGAAGCCTTTGGTCAGAATTCAGCAACTAAAGGGGTGCCTGCCTGGCTCAGTCGGTAGAGCATGTATGCCACTCTTGATCTCGGGGTCATGAGTTCTTGAAGAATTAAGAAACTCAAAAAAGACCGTTTACTGGCAAAATGTGTTACACTTCATTTCTCACTTCAAAAGAGACTGCTGATCAATTCTGCCCTCTCAAATCCAAAGGACTATCTCCCCATCTGTAAACTGAAGGGGAAGGGGATAGACTAGATTGTGCCTTGATAGCCTTTCTAACTTTTTCTTTAGTTCTAAAAGTTTTAAAGAAGCCATACCAGAATCCTGAGTCTTCCTGGTCCTATACTACAAGATATTAGAAACCTTGTCCCCTGAGGAACAAACAGTAGAAAGAACCAAGAATTCTTGACCTAGAGAAGGTTCCAGGCAATGTGATCAACGTGAAGTATCTGAAGGGCTGGAATGTGGGAGGAAGGAGGCTTGTTCTGGATGTCTCTTTAAGCTGGCACACTAAGATCCAAGGGCAGATTTGGAACCAACAAAAAGCTTTTTCATAGCTATTCAAAGAATAGAGTGTCCCCTAAAGTGATGACTTTCCTGACCCTGGAGGTGTTTGAGCAGAAATTCATGCAATCATTTGGCAAGGATTTGGGGAAACAAATCCTCAATCAGTTTGTTCAGGATGAATTTTAAGGTGCCTTCTAACTCTGACACACTGTGATCCTAAGGTACGATCAGCTTACAGATCTGATACTTAACATTTCAGGGAATCTGGGTCTTAATTTTCCTTTAATTATTCAGTACAACTGGAAAAACCCAGGGAAGGCAAGATCAATTTCACTAGCAAGTCTCCCTGGCCAAATACACTCACTTAAGTGTTCAGATATCATAACAGACTGTTTAGTGTGCCAGGCCCCTCTGGTTGGAAGAATCTGAGGAATTCTGGCTCTTGACTAGGGTGGGTGGTTATTCCATTATAAAGAATGATCTTGATGTGGAATCACAAACTTCATGGCCAGAAATTCCTTTCCTGTTTCCTCACCAAGTCAGGTGCCAACTAATTTAGTCTTCTTAATCCCTCCCCACACCTATCTATCTACCTTATTCTCACTACTCTGGCCAAATGCTCCATATTGTAATATAAATAAGGAGGGCATTTTAACAACTATGAAGTTCAAATTCGAAGTATTTATTGGCTTAAGTTACACTCTCTCACTAAAGTGTTAAGAGACTATTATATCGAAATCTCCCCAAAATTCAAACACAGTCTTATAGAAAGGATTACATAAAGTTGCCCAATTCTCTCTCCCACCACAAAAAAAGAAGCCAGAGAGTGCTATCTGAGTGCACTGCTCCTTTTTTATCATCAGTATGTGTTTAGGAAGAAATCAGGAAAGGAAGCACAGGCTCTTTCCTCCATGTCTTTTTTTTTTTTTTTAATGTGTTCATGAGTTTCTCTTTAGTTTTGGTATGTGGAACTCTGCCAATGCCATCTCAGTGACTGAAATAAATACCTGATATAGCTTTCAGCCTCTTGTTACCCTGATAGCTCCAACAAAAAAAGCATCTGTTCATTTCACATGCCGTGTGTAAACTTTTTAAAAGACAAGTACAGGGAGCTCCAGAGAACCTCTTTGGATGCTTCCCCCACTCCTATAGCCACCAATATAAGTGCTGAAGCCAAATTTCAAATTAGTTTCCAGTTAGTTGATTACAGAGTTCAAAGAATTCTCTACTTATATTGAAATTCCTAAGAACGAAATTTGGTGTCAGATTTTCTTTCAGTGAACTTATTAGAAAGAACAATCCTGGCCCTTCCTGCTTTCTTCTTAATTAAAGACAGCTGGGTGGAGTCTCCTCACACCCTAACACAGCTCCCTCTCCAAGTTTTGAACCCAACATTTTGCCTTTGCTCCAATCTTAAACCACCAGCCCCATTAGGACAATCTGGAGACCCAGATCCACACTTCCCCAGATTCTTTAATGCCTTTTCATGCACCTCTGTCTTGGAGGATTAGTTCTGATTAGAGGGGGATACAGAAGACTGGTTACATCTTGCACATTTTAAATCTACAAAATGCCTTTCATCTTAGGCTCGCTAGACTTTACAAGCATTTATTTAGTGGCAAGTGGAAACTCCACAGTATTAGTCTGTACCTGTTGGGCATCAGTAACTAGCATCCTAAGGTGTTTTTATTACATAAAGATGGCTACAGAGTGGCTCATTAAGCAATACAACGTGATGTGAAGCTTCTTTTAAATGGGATACTAAGGATTTTGATGCTCTGTGAGCTCACATGTATTTCCAAACCCATGAGAAAACTTTCCACACACTCTGCAGGAACTCTCATGACCCTTGTGAGCCCTTTCCTGCTTGCAGACTTTCCAAAAGACAGTGTATTAATCCCTCTTTTAGCCACTCAACAAGATAGTAATGACAAAAGCACGGGGCTCTGCGAATTAGAAAAGACTGGACAGAAGAGTGGAGGGAACGAAGGCAGGGGAAGTCAGGGAAGGCTTAATGGAGGGAATTACATTTACTCACTAGGATGTGGATATGTAGGGATGGTGAAGACAAGATTTCTAAGTGAAATGCTAGAGACAGGGACCCTAAAGAAGCAAATTCAAAGTCAGCATGGCTTAAGTACAGGGTGTATGAAAGGGAAAAATGAGAGGTCAGAAGGGTAAGTAGCTCAAGGCCAGTTCATCAAGGCCCTTGAATGCCAAGCACGAATTTATGCTTTATTCAGAAAACCATTATGATATTGAGATTTACTTATTTAAACTTACTAGGGGCTCATGAGAGTTACTGAGTGGTGTGAGCAAAGTTTCCCAAGAATTTGGGACTGGGTGCTCATTAAACTGCCATTTAATATACATGATCTCATTTTAAAAATCCAAATTCTTAAATTATAAATGAAGCTTGAGGTGGTAAACTTACTTGTCCAAAGTAGCATAGCTATTGAAAATCCAGGCTGTTAAGATTTGAGCTTATGTCTGATGATACTGCATTGGTGTATGTACAGAATAAGCTGTAGATGGGGGAGACTGAAGGTAGAGCAATCAGGAGGACTTTGCAGTTCAGTCAAGAGGTAACAAAAGCCTGAACTCATGAAAATCAGGAAGGGAGCTGTGAAGGAAATGACAGAGACAGAATATTTGGACTTCACAACTGACCAGATAGGAGGTAGAGGTTAAGGATAATATAAACTTAAAATAATGCTGTAGCGTTAGTCTTGTATTCCCGAGGGCATAATTGTCCTATAAAATAGTAGCAAAGGGGAAGAAACTATTTGAAAACGTAAACATTCATTCCAGGACCCTGGAATCATGACCTGAGCCGAAGGCAGACGCTTAACCATCTGAGCCACCCAGGCGCCCCTACCAAAGCAATTCTTACCATCGATCAATAAACAACCAACTTAGGTTTGAATGTAAAGGACTAGACCCAAATCAGAGCTTTTCCTCTGGGAACGAACTGCAAGATGACAGAGACATTAAATGGGTCACTTAGATGCAATGAATTCAAGCTAGAGGAGGCCTCAGAGAAGTTCAATTTCTTTGAATTCTTAGCATCTTCTTCCCTTGACTTATATATACATATAACCGAATATTAAAAACATGTCTGCTGAAATTGTGAAGGATTAAAGCTTTTCTGTAAAACTATCTGGATTTGGTATATATGCTTGGCACAGAGATTAAGTGTATCTGTGTTTTTAAGCTGCTTTCCTCTGAAACTAAGCTGATACCTTTTCCCCTCACACCTCAGTGTTTTAATTAAAGACTGATTAATATTAAGAGGTGTCTCTCCCAAAGAGGCTGACTTGGTACTTGCCATTGTATGGCAACAGAAGAAGATAACATGGTCTATGTTAAAAGCTAATTAGGCCAAGGACCCTGAGGTCATGAAAGCTGATCTGATGGGTAACTCTGAGTTACTGGGGAAGTCACTGAGCTGGTAATGGCTTCTGGTTAATTCTGGTTAATGATATGAAAATAACACTGATTTGTAGAGCACATAAGCCAAGGTCAAAATGGTCTCAGAAAAACATGCTGGCTGTGGGATTTTGATATGAATAAGTTAACAAGTTAATGAGTAAGTAAGCAAACGTGTATGTATGTATGTGTACATAAAGTATGTTTAAATTTGTGTTACGAGTCATGACCTACACTGCCTATATACTGCAACTCTAAGGTTAGAAACCAGCTCTACACTTGTTCCCCACAAAAAACTGCTCAGGAAAGCTATTTGTCCATCCACTTGTTTCACGGCTGCCACTGAGCTAATTTTACTGTACTCTCATAATTTCCATTTTTCCAAGAAGAGAAAGAACTAATCTAATCAGGTACTGGGCCTTAGAGCAAATCTTCTGGAGAATAATTATCTCTTGGCACAAAGGGTGTAACTTATTAAAAAGATTTCATAATATTCTAATTTGTATGCCTGGATACATTTTTTTAAAAATAAGAGATTATTTTCATTTACTGAGCACTTAATATATGCCTAGTGCTTTCATCTATAACACTTCATTTAACTCTCATAAAAACTCTAAAGGTATGATTTACCATTTCACATTTTATAGTTAAAGCAATTCTACAGAGAGGTTAAGTAATTTCCCCCAAGGTCACACAGCTAGTAAATGATAGAGCCAGAATTCAAAGCTGGGTATTTCTGACTCAAACTCATTCCATTTTTTTTTCTTTTTTACTACACTAAGTTGCATGAAATACGAAGACTCTTCCTAGCCGTGAACTAATCGGGTTGGTGACAAAGACTCTAACGTGATGGATAACAACTACAAGACAATATTTCAGGGTCTGGCTTTCCTTAAGTGCACTTGAAGTAGCAGATTTCTTTCTTTGTTTCATTCAGGCTAATATCAAAGTGAAATTGTGTTCCTTTAATATATGCTAACTAGTAGAGAAGGAAGGGAATCCACAGGCAAGGAGAGGGGAGGAATCTAGGCTAGAATTAGAATTTCTCAGGATTCACAGGATTTGCCTCAAGTCTTGCAAAGTAGACAGCATTTTTGAATCCCAGAGCTCACATGGCTTATGAGAAATAAAGAGCACTCATCCAGTCAGTCACTAATCTCCAAGTATATGCACACCAATATGTTAACTACTTTGAGGGACACAAAAATAAATTTATTGAGATTAGAGATGGGTCAAATGCACAGAATCAGAAAACACCAAAGTTTGGCAGTCTATGATAAAGGCCAAATGAGTTACACATCTTAAGTGGTTTAGGAGAACAGGAGAAGTAGTGAGCTGGGTAGATCAAGGAGGCTTTGGGGAAGACACGGGACTTGAATCAAACCTTGAGGTTTGGGTAGAAATAGGCAAAATGTATAAGGAGTGTTTGGGATGAGTGGATGGAGTGGGTGGGTGGTCCATATAGGAAATAAGACTGGAAAAATAGTGGGGATCAAATATGGAGTTTCCATGGCTGGAGAAGGAAAAGACTAGGGGCACAGATATAGACCAATTCTGAAGGATGCCATCATTTAATCCCTCCGATCAAATGGCTCCTACATTGATCTGGGTGAAGGATAAGCATCCACAGAAAGAAGGGTGAAAACAGACAGAAGCTAAGGGAAAAGCATCTTGGAGGCCCACGTTCTAGAAGGCTACAGCACACTTTGTTTTTTCTGTGGGAACCATGTGCGTACACGCTTGCTGTCCAATCAGAGAAGCTCTCTGCATTCCTAACAGAGGATCCTTTGTTCCAAACAGCAAGGCTCAAAAGAGACAAAGTCTGATAAAATCACACTGAGATCGGACTCCCAGCTGGTGCAGGGGCTGATGCCATTCCATAACACACCCTACAGGAAGCAGCCTGAGATACACAGCTGATTGATTTCCACAGCAGGAGCCTTGTGGCGGGGTGGGGTGGGGACTGGTCAAGCATTAAGAGAATTCTTTAGCCACTGACTCAAATTAGTTCACCAGGATCCTGACTTTGTCCAACAGATCTGTGTAAGTCACTCTCAGAACTAACACCATTTGTTAACTAATTTTTGAAAAAAGGGAGGAAAACCATGAAGCTCTGCCAGGCAGTGGAACTCTTTTGTCAGTTAACTCTTACTTGTCATGGCATCTGAAGAGGGGGGAAAATATCAAACCCCCACCTCTCTCTAGAAGTGGGCTGAAAAAGATGCTAGTAGCAGCCTCTCCAGTTATGACAGTCAAAAATGTCATTGGCTATTGCCAAATGTCCCGTAAGGGGCAAAACTGCCCCCAGTTGAGAACTATTGGTCAAGCATGGCCTTTGGTGCCAAATAAACCTTTCCAATCCCAGCTCTAACAGTCACTTGCTGTTGGCTTGAACAAGGTACTATAACACCTTCAAGTTGCAGTTCTCTTGTCTGCAACTGGAATTTTAAATGTCTTATTGATGGGGGGTTAGGCTTTGAGCTCACTTAGACTTAGGGTGTCTCTCACCGTACTTGCCACCACCACACGTCACTGCCACTGTACTCCCTTGTACCCGCTTCCCATAACACACTGTCCCCTCAAAGAGGCCTGGCACAGAGCAAGTGCTCAGTAAGAATGGACTGAAAGGAATAAGGAGCCCCTTCCTCCCAACCCCCACCACCACGTAGCACTTATTCTTATCCCGGAGTGGCCAAAGTTCTGAAGGGTCCACATTTCAAATCACAGTTAGCACTGTGGAAAACACAGCTTGTGAAGGCCTAGGGAATAAGTGTATCCCATTAATCTTCCACGGCCAATACCAGAGACTGGTATTTGAAAAGCACTCAGTAGTGGTAGTGGCTAAGTATTAAGGAAGGTGGGGAGGGAGCACATTCTTCCCATAGCTAGGTTTTCCCAACCAGGACAGCTGAGACTTGGGAAGAATCTGTTTGGCAGGAGACAGCCCTTTGGTGCAGTGATGCTTTGGTGCAGTGACCTGACACGACTCCCAGTGGGACTCATTTCATTCCTGGTGAACCAACCAACCCTAACAATCAAGTGCCCTTCAGAGCAACTCATCACACTTCCTAGAGGTTCTCTGCTTATGCTATGGCTCATGTGCCAGCCAGCTAGCTTGAAAGTGCCTAGGATTTTTCTGAAGCTAAGGCTGACGACTAGGCCAAGGCTTGAGACCGGTTACCGTTCATCTCCAGACACAATAAGAAACCGTCCTGTTCTGCAAGTCTGTGCTTATCTCAACCGTGTTCACTAATCAAATAATCAACAATGAACCCAAGTTCTGCATGAGGTAAATTCTAGTTTTTCTGGAAACATATTTTTCTTCCTTCACGTACAGAATCATATGGTGAACCCTAGTTGCAAATGCTACATGCTGACACGATATGTGAAGGATTTCAGTAAACTCAAATCAAACTGCTCAGTCCTTTCTTTTGTTGCTTTAAAATCTTCCCTTGCTATCAAAATTTCCAGACTTTTTTTTTTTTTTTTTTTTTTGGTGGAATCCATCAACGCCTTCTTGACGACCTTCCATTTGGTCTTACTACCTTCACTGAGGCATGAGGCTCCTTTAAGATGATGTAATGGCTGCAATCTTGGGCTTTTGCTTTGTGATGCTGATATTTAAAACACTAATGGGGATACTGGAAAATGGGGCTGGAAAAAGTTCAACATGAAGCAAACCTAAAGTCCTTAAAGGTACCTTCTTCACCTTCTCCCCACCCAGTTGCTACAGTGGGGGCAGAGAGGATTATTACAGAGCACTGGGATTCTTTGGGTGGGGGGCTAGGGGGTGGTCTCCGAAGGGTTAAAAATAGCAGCAGCCAAACTGTGAGTTCTGGGAGAGCAACTGACAGACCATAGTCTCCCCTTAAAGGCACGGAACGAGGAAGCTTCCTGAAGTATTTCCACACAGGAAGTTCCTCTTCTCTTTAGAAATGCATCATCAACCAAACACCTGCATCAACAACTCCACGAAAAATAAACTGCTGACGCCAGGGAAAGTGCCTAGGAAATTTTAAACTAGACATGGATCAGTACCGGCAAAAATCAAGAATCCAGGGCTTGGCCTAAAGGAAGGCTGACTTAGAGCCAGTTGCTGCTACCACAGTCTTAATCAGATTATGAGAAGGCGTCTGCTACATAAATATTTAACTTAATCAACCAGCACCTTTTCCAGCTGAAGTTTCCCACACGTAGGTGGCAATTTTCTTCAAAGGCAGTGGTTCTCAACCGAGGGAGATTTTTGCCTTCCAGGGCACGTTCAGCAATGTCTGGATATTCATTTTTGGTTGTTACACTGGGGGAGGGTTGCTATTGGCATCTAGTGGGTAGAGATCAGGGAGGCTGCTAAACATCCTGCTGTGCACAGGACAATCCCCCACCACAAAGAACTATCCACCCAAAATGTCAAGAGTGCTGAGGCTGAGAAACCCTGTTCTAGGGCATTCGCTTTCCTTCCTTGGACCCTAGTAGTTCCTATGGGAGTAGCCGCATGGAAGGAAGGAAGGAAGAAAACCAAGACAGGCCAACGGTCAGCACGAGGCAGGAGAGGGGGTGCCTACTCAACTTACCTTGCTGTTGTAGAGCGGGAGATACTGAAACCTCTAGGTGACAGACAGGTCACACCAAGTGTGATTTCCTTTCTTTCCAGGGGCAGGTAGATAATGCTGATCTCATCTGCTTTATTCTCTAGTGAATCTAACTGGCAAAACCATAGATGGGCTGATACTGTCTTTGTAATTGTTTGAAAGGCAGGAAAGTATCTTTGTGCAAATTGGCAGCCTTTCAGCTCCACGTCAGGCCCTGTCTTCTAAGAGTTTTCATGTGTGCTCAGAGGGAAGCCTAAACTCGCCTTTCATGAAGCAAAAAAAATCAAACGAAGAGGTTTACAGGGCTTTCTTGTTCTGGCATTATGGTGGGATACTGAGGTCTCCAGACAAAGGCTGTAAGCATGCACAATCCCTGACCCTGGGCTCTGCTCAACCTGAATTAGTATTGAGAACAGTCCTAAGCAAGCCCGCTGCCTTAGTATATCCCACCAGCCCAGCCTCAAAGGCAAAGAAGGAAAAGACCAATGGGCTTGGATGCTTCCAATGCACCATTAGGTGAAGTGAACCTTTGTGAGAAACCTATAGACCCTAAAAAGGTTTCCATTTTTCCCACTTGTTTTTTCTTGTCACTGAGTGGTAGAGTGCTGAATCTGAAGCCTGGCCTGAATACACAGTAAATATAAATTAACACATGAAATACAGAGTACAAAGGGCATCTGGGTTTCTTGACACTGCTCTTGATGCCTAAACCACCACCAACCTCCTGACTGAGAGGCCATGGTGGTTCTTGGGCAGGGGTGTCTCTCTCTCTCTCTCTCTCTCTCTCTCTCTCTCTCTCTGTGTGTACAGGAAGGGGTTGGTTTGAGATTTAGAATGATCTCAATTCTTGACCATAAAACTAGCACAGGGAATTTCAAAATGAGGAAAGCCTCTTGTTATCATCAGAATTAAAAGATTTCTTTGGCTTAAGTTTCAGTGAAATAAAGGTCTTGTTAGTGTCTGTTATGCACATACAATTCCTTTTCCTCAATAATCACTGACTCTCTTGTTCAGGAAAACAGAATTTCCTGAAGAGATTAGCCAAGGTCTTTTCCTTCCTGTTCTGAAAACACGCTCAACATTCTCATTTGAGATTTCTGGAATGACTGAACCCAGTCAAGTGCCTAATTCAGGAAGGTTTGAGGTCTTTGCCTGTTTACAGTGGGAGAGGACTCTCTTTCCATTTGACAGATCCTCACTGGTTGACCAGATTCTATCATTTATTCAGATGTATTTGACGGAAAAGCCTTTCCTCGGAATCATGACTTTCAGTTTTTCACGTTCATTTAAGGAGGAAATAACTTTTCCCACAAGCTGCCTCTCTACACATTTCTCAGCACCACTGCACAGTCCCAAGTAAGCCCGGGGCTGATCCCAGACCTGACTCATCTGTCTATTCGGCCCATCCGCAGTGGAGTTAGCCAGGTCTGAGCACAGCCCATGCTTCTGTCTACAGACTCATATCCTCTTCTTTTTAGCAGATTCTGTGCTGAGAGTGTGATCCCATTAAAAAAAAAAAAAAAAAAAAAAGGCAACAGGGCTCTATCTCAGGACCCTGAGACCATGACCTGAGCCAAAGGCAGACGCTTAACCAACTGAGCTACCCAGGTACCCCTCTGGTTTTGACTTATTAAAAACACTCTGAATCTGAAAGCAGAGTCACGCTTTATGAATCCGGTCTGCTGCTTTAGCGAGGGAAGATTAATCCATTGCTGGATATAGAGCACATTAACCCCAAACTCAATACTCAAACCATGAAAATGACTCAGTCCTCAGAATGCGTCCAAAAAGACCTTCCCTTTACTCAGCCTCTAGGGGACTGTGGAACTGACACACTGAGCTTTTCCCCCTCCCATTGTTTTCACTTCCCATGAGCTCAGCAGGAGCAGAGCCAGGAGTGTGCTCCTCCCCTCCTGACCAAAGGCCTTTGCTGGGAGGAGGCAAAAACTCTTCCCAACGCCTTTGACTTTATAAGGTGGACCTGTGGAACCAGGCTTCTGATTTGCGCCCCCAACTTGAGGCGGATGCACACAGGGCACACAACTCCACCACCCTCTTTCTCTCTCTTTTCTTCCAGTCTTGCATTTCAACACCAGTCCCCTGCCGAGAAACACACTTTGAGGTGACCAGCTCATCAGTGTCTGGTCCCAGCCTTCACAGGGTATTGGTAGTGGGAGGCTTATTCTTAGAAATCAGTGAAATAAATATGCTATCATAAACAACGAAGCAGTGACCGAACTCTGAGCACTTCCAGGCTACATACTAGGCTACAAATAAAATACAGTAATGTCCAGTAATTTCTTAAAATCTTCCAGCTACATCAAAATTCAGAATGTTTCTAGCAACCAAGGATTAAATGAAAAGGAAATGATTAGTTGTTCTCAAATCCAAACACTCTGTATGCCTGCCTGTGGACTCTTTTTTATATTCCAGCTTCTATTTAATGCAATTTTAACAGGCTTGTTTACTTCATTTTCTAGCTCACTGAAGATGAGAAGCAAGGGACAGACTGCTAAAGGCAGGCCCAGGGACAGCAGTGAGAAGTAACCGCAGGAGAAAAGAATACCCGCTATCCGGGTAAGGGGGAAGAACAGAAGCTACACACACACTAAGAGGCACTAAACAAGAACTTCAATACCCAACTCAACCTGCACACTCATTTAGGAACATTCAATACAAAGCAGTCCCAAATGTCTCTAATATCCTTGAGGATATCACCATTGGAGAGAACAGCATCATCTTTTTACTAATGCTAACCTGCCCTCATCAAGAAAAACGTCTGCACAACATAGTGGTTAGAAAATTAGGCAAATAAAATATAAAATCTAGTTTGATAAAACTATTTTGGAGCCCAAAGGGATAGGCTTCAGTTTTCTAAGAAATTCATTTAGTTGGTTAGACAGTTAATCCTAAGTAACCCAGAGCCTGTAGAAGACAGTCTCTCCTTTGAGGCGTTTACAGTGGAAGAGGCAGGAACATCACACTGATGAAGCAAGAAAGGCCACCCCGCCCCTGGAATGGAGGTGTGGGAGTTTCCAAGAGGAAAACATGTGAGCTCACGGGTCTGAATTTTCCCTTCCTCCCCTCTCCTTATTTGGGGCCTCAAGAATCCCCAAAACGGTGACTTGTCACTCCAAAGTGCACTGTCTCCAGACACTGTAAGGGGTCTTCAGCCAATGTCCCGCTTCAGAGCTGAACATCCCCTAAGCTGAGGGCCCTTCTGAAACAGCCACCCTTCTGTACTTGGGTCTTGTAACTTTTCTCAGGACCACGGGGCTCTGACCTGGTGTCAACACCATCTCTCCATCTTTGTCTGTACTCGAAAGAATCCTGACAGGCGTGGGGCTGGGGGCAGGGGGGTGCTCTAGAGAACAAACTCTGATGGCAGGAGTATGATGGTGTGGATGGGAACAAAGTGCGGCCAGTAGCCTTTCCACAGCTACTCTGTGCACCAGGACGGAAAAGCAGCAGAGGGGCCTCCAGCAGTGCAGTAAGGCCCTTTTTGGCATTGACAACAGAGGAAACTCAGGATGAAAGGCTCCTATCCCAAGAGCCATGACCCAACAGACAGTCCTGAGAGTTCCAAGCCCCTAACCTGGCAAAATCGCATTTTTGAGTCAACTCCTTCCATCTTCCCCTGTTGTTTTAATTTTGACTCACAAAATCTCAGAACTGGAAATTCTGACTTAGGCAAAGAATTAAAACACATTTGCAGTTAGGGCAGTGCTTTTCAAATTCTGCTATAGGCCAAGAACTTGTACTCCTGTGGGTCTGGGGTATAGTCTTAAGCACTGCCTGCTATAAGAGGGAAACTTCTTTGAAGTGTCATGTCTTATCTTAATAAAGTCATGAGAATTTTGATTTTATTTCATAATACATCAATAACTTTCCCCTGAAGTATGAGGGAAAAAAACCCAACACTTTAGGAAGATGACCCTTGTTTATCTTATAACTTCTCACACCTCAACTGAAAAACAGGGACCTGGAGAAACATCCACTGCTGTTACAAATCACAAGAGGAGATTCTCAGAGTAAGCAGTAACATTTGGAAATTTCTTTCTATACCCTCAGTTGGTTATCAACACTGAAATAAATTACAATAGAAAAATGTTCAAACCAGTTGCCCGGAATTCAAGAGACTGTTCAGTCTCCAAACAGTGTGCTTTGGCGGTGTTGGAAGCAAGAACAGCAGCCCCGGGACAGAAGTTACGATGTATATACAACGGGTTTCCAAGCTACATGAAAAGAAACACGTATCAGATAGCAAAAGATTAAAAAACAATGGCAAGACTTACTTTAAAATCTGCTAGTTGTTGGTTGATGAGATCCACTTCGGTCCCCACGACCCATTGGAGGGCCTCCCCCTCTTCTGCCGCCGTGGTCATGTCATTGAGGGCTTTCAGCTTCCTGTAGAAGTCCTCCACGCGGCCCAGCGTCAGCTCCAGCTGCTCCTGGCGAGCCCTGCTCCTCTCTGTCAGTTTACCACACTGCTTGTTCAGGGCTTCGAGCTCCCTCTTGAGACCTAACAAGTCCAGAGTCCCCTCTTCCTCCAGCATCTGCCGACACTCGGCTTCAGAGGCCTCTATGTCTAACCTGAGGGCTTGGATTTTGTGGAGGAATAGCCGTACATCCTCAATTTGGGACTGAAGGCTATCGGTGTCTCTGCCGATGGCACCCATGCCGTCTAGCTCATCGTCCAGGTCCGCCAGCTGAGAAAACATCTCTCGGACTCGGCAGTGAAACTGACCAATCCCCTCCAGCTTGTTTTCCATCGTCATGCAACTGCTGTTCACTCTTTGCTTCACTTCCAGGAAATCTTGCTGGGTGACCTCGGCTTGATGAAGAAGTTGGGAAGCATCAGATCCATCTGGGGCATCTTCTACCAGGCCCCGAGTGAAGTTCCTCAGATAGTCTACCTGGGGCTCCAGGGTCTGCAGCACTTCCTGTTGAGCTCTTAGCTTCTCCAGGTTCTTGTTGCTACAGGCTTGAGAGCCTAGAGCATCAAAGATCTCAAGTTGGTGTTTGGCCCCTTCAACCTTCTTTTCGATATTTTTAAAGCTTTCCTGGAACTCCTTGAGCCTCTGAGTCATTTCTTCAAGAGACCCTGTTTTGGCCTGTAGTTCTTCTGTAATGGAATCCATGTTCTGGTTGATCCCAGCCTTCTCATCCCGGATATCATCTTCATCCGTTTCTGAGGAGTTGATCAGAATGTCAGCAGCACTGTTCAGGATTTCTAGCAGGGAGCGGCGCTTTTCCACCTCACTCAGCATAGCCTTTGATCTCAGGAGACTGGACTCTAGCTGCACCGGATCCAGAGTGACCTGCAAGTCCGACATCTTAGCCTTACAATCTTCTATCCATGGCACGAGGTCTTCCACATGCCACTGATATTTCTGAGCTTTCTGCAGACAGTCCTTGAGCCTGGATTGTCTGTCTGCAGTTTTTTTACTAAGCTCTTCCCAGTGGCTTTTGAGCTCAACCAGCTGGTTTTGTAAAGTCTTTTTCTCTTCTCCAGGAGGTACAGAAAGAAGCAGAGATTCTCCTTCAGCCACAATCACCTCATAGGAACCACTGTGTTGATTAAGGCTCTTCTGAAACTCTTCATTCTCCTGGAGCTGAGACTGTAACCGCTCCAATTTTGCAGAAATTGGGCAGTTTTTCGCTTGCTGGCTTTGTTTGTCATCCAACCAGGTTCTCAGCTCATCAAACATTTGCTGGAACTGCTGGGTGCTGGCAAGAGCTGCCTGGAGTCTGTTCATGCGATCAGCTGAAATGAGAAAATCAAATTTAAACCAGTCAAATCTGAACATGGCATTTAAAATGTTTGCTGAGAGTATATGGGCTAATCTTAGGGGAAGGAAACTAATGTTAACTGAGGGCCTACCATAAAAGCAGCGCAAAGCTGGTCTCCTTCATATACTAGATCTTATTTAATCCTCACACCAACCTTGTAAGGTGATCTGAATAACAGAAGTAAACTTTTATTCCTAAGCTGGTAAAAAGCCATAAATGTTTCTACAGAAAGGCAACAAACTGATGATAAAATTCTTCTTGTACAAGACCATCATAAGCATCTAATTCTGCAATATGGTATATGTGTGCGTGTGCATGCACATGGTGTAAATGAGTGTTAGTAAAAGTATGTGTGTAACTCCACCTATACATATACCTGTGAGCATGAATCTCTACCTGCTGACAAAATTGATATTAGTGCTCCTATCTCCGGGATTATGCTATATAAAGCTTCACATATGGTTAGTGCTCAGTCAATGTGTGATGACCACAGCACTTCTCACTATAGCTGGACAAAGGGTTAGGGTAACACTAGTCTGAGTCCAGAAGCTGCTTACAGGTCACCCTAGATCCTGGGGACTATTATCACGAAGCCAATCTTTTGGCTTGCCACTAATGTCGCAGCGTGTGCCTACCCTACCTTACCTGCAAGGTCTTCTAAACCTTGGAGAGGCAGGGCAACTGTCTCCAGACGCTTCTTCAGCTCATCCTTGAGGTACTGCTCTCCAATGAGCACTGAGAGCGCATCGCAAAGTGTCTGTGCCTCCTTAATCTCATGGTCCAGCTGCTCCACATCAGATCGAATCTCACTGGTCTCCTCTAGTTGCTGCTTCACGGCCTCAGGTTGGGTACTGATGGCCGACTGGCCACTTAGTCGCTGCCCCACTGCCTTGACCTTCTCTGATAAGTCCTGGAGCAGTTCTTGGTACTGGGTGCTTTTGACAATAGCTTGGTCAATTTGGCTGGAACGGGAATTGAGTTTGTCAGTCAGCTCAATCCACTTCTGATTGATGCTCTGGAGTTCTTTCTGTACTTGGCTGGTGGATGGAGAGACATCTCCAGGGCCTGTTAGGATGCCCTGAGCTGCCTCATTCAGTTGCTCATGCTGTTGCCTGCGTGCTTCGAACTCCTTCAGCATAAACTGTAATAGAAATGACATCAAGATGTTTAGAGAGAGAAAAGACAGATCTAAAAAGAGTGTCAAAACAAAAACTGATTTTGGATTGTGCCAAGTAGTGCCAACTCCTTTCAAAAATAAACCAGAAAACTCCAAGGAACAGGCTACTAGGAAAATGCAGTATCACTTCTAACAACTGCTTAATAAAAACTTGTTTTGAAAGGGTCATTGAGGGCACCTGGGTGGCTCAGTTGTTAAGCGTCTGCCTTTGGCTCAAGTCACGGTCCCAGGGTCCTGGGATCGAGTCCCACATCGGGCTCCCTGCTCAGCGGGAAGCCTGCTTCTCTCTCTCCCACTCCCCCTGCTTGTGTTCCCTCTCTCGCTGTGTCTCTCTCTGTCAAATAAATAAATAAAATCTTTAAAAAAAAAAAAAAGAAAGAAAGGGTCATTGATTGTGCCTCTTCTATTTCTTCCTTATTTGTCCTACTCTGTTTCAATATCAGTTACTAAGGTTGGCCTTGTTTTCTGGATTGGCACTCATCAGCTTTGCCAGACAAAACCCAGGCCTCTGAATTCCAAGTCTGGAACCCTGGGACCCAGAGCTAGCTATATTACTGGCTGGGCTTGCCATTTCAACTCTCTATACGTCTGTTTTTCCTAGTTTCTTTCTTGGAATTCCAACAGCACATACAATCTATACATTACAACATAGCATGAGTAGACAATGAGCTTCTTTAAAGCAAGTAGCATGTCTTTTTACTCTTTTCTATCCACTATTTCACTCAGCAAAGTAGTTAGGGTTACAGGCTCTGCAATCAGACTGCTTGGGTTCAAATCCTGACTCTATCACTTGCGAGCTGTATATATAACCTTAGGTGAGTTTTTAAAGTTCTCCAAATCTCAGCTTCCTCATCTATAAAATGAGGATAGAAAGTACTTATCTTGGCTATTTTAAGGATTAAGTAAGATAATTTATGGAAAGTATTCATCACTCACACTGTATATAAGTAAGACATGACTTTAAGGAAGAACAGATGCGTGAACGATGAACTAAAACAATGTAAAAAAAAAGAATGATAGGGGCGCCTGGGTGGCTCAGTCGTTAAGCGTCTGCCTTCGGCTCAGGTCATGATCCCAGGGTCCTGGGATCGAGCCCCGCATTGGGCTCCCTGCTCAGCCAGGAGCCTGCTTCTCCCTCTCCCACTCCCCGCTTGTGTTCCCTCTCTAGCTGTCTCTCTCTCTGTCAAATAAATAAATAAAATCTTTAAAAAAAAAAAAAAAAGAATGATAAACACTGATGTGAACATGGCACTGTGAAAGCAAGAAGTAAGGATGATTAATTCTGTGGAAAATGACAAAAGGACGAGGGAAGTCAGGAAAGGCTTCACAAAGGATACAGGAAGTTCTCCCAATGAGAAAGAGAGAGAGCCATTTTAGCAAAGGGCCTAGGATTAGCAAAGGCACAGAGCGGTATGAGTATGGTGTGTTCAAGGAAAGGACGAGTTACCCGGTGTGTGCAGAAACCTGGGTATATGGGAGAAGAGTGGGAAATGAGGCTGGCAAGACAAACTGGGACCAGATCGTGGAAAGCCTCATATACCACACTGAGCAGGTACTTGGACTTTGTTCAATCGGCAGCCAAGAGCCAGTGAAGCATTTTCATGTACTCAGGTGTGTGAGTTAAGGAGATAATCTGGTAACCGTGTGGAGAATGCACTAGACAAAGAAGCCCATTAGAAGGCTGTTGCGATGGTACAGGCCTGAGATCAAACCTCCCTAAGGGAGGAGCACTTAGAATGGAGACTTAGAACAGCAGTTCTCAAAGTATGCTCCAGGGATCCTTGGGAGTCTCCAGGCCCTTTCAGAGGGCCCATGAGGTCAAACTAATTTCATAATAATACTAAGATATTATTTGCCTTTTATAATTTTTCTCTCACAAATGTTCAGTTTTCCAGAGGCTACATGACATCTAGTATAGCAATAGATTGAGTGCAGAAGCAGATATGAAAATGTATGAGAATATTCTATTAAGTCAGACATCAAAGAGATTTGCAAAGCCATAAAACAATACCACTCTTATTAAAGTTTTTATGTTTGGAAAATGTTATTTTTTCATAAAATATGTTACTTATGTTAATGTTACAGTTTTACCATTATTATTTTTAAATTAATTAATAAATACATATTTTCAAATTGCTCAGTGTTTTTGTTTTTGTTTTTAAGTAGGCTCCACACCCAGTGTGGGGCTTGAACTCACGACCCTGAGATCAAGACCTGAGTTGAGATCAACAGTCAGATGCTTAACTGACTAAACCACCCAAGTACCCCTTAGTGTTTTAATACAGTAAATATTAATAGATATCAATAGTTAAACACAAGCTCTTTGGGGTCCTCAATACTTTTTTAAAAAAGATTTTACTTATTTATTTATTTTAGAGAGAGAGAGACAAAGAGAGAGGGTGGAGGGAGGGGCAGAGGGAGAGGGAGAGACAGAATCTCAAGTAGCTCGGTGAACACAGAGCCCAACGTGGAGCTCGATTTCATGATCCTGAGATCATGACCTGAGCCAAAATCATGAATTGGGACCCTTACTCAACTGAGCTACCCAGGTGCCCCTGGGGTCTTCAAATTTTTTTAAGAGCCTAGAAGTGTTTTGAGACCAAAGAGTCTGAAAACCACTGGAATAGAAAAATATTTGTAAGTGAACTAAAGAGGACTTGATAATTAATTGGATACAGTGGCTAAAAGAAAGGGTTCCTTTAAAAACTACTCTTAAGTCTTTAATTTAGGGAACTTGGTGGATGGTGAGAAGAAATGGAACAAGTTTGGAAGAGTTTGGGAGGATGTAGAATAATAGAAGTTTCTCTGGTGCTTACCAAAAAAAAAAAAAAAAAGAAGAAGAAGACGACGAAGAAAAAGAGGAGGAGGAAGAGGAAGAAGAAAAAGTTCTCAACAGGAATTCATTAGAAATGATATAATTTGACCAACCTAAATTTCCATGATGGTAGGCACTTAAATCAATTTTTTTTTGCGGTTTGAGCAACAGAGAACCTTTAAGTGAAGCCAGCAGATATAAGACATTACATTAAGTAATATGGTCACTACTATTGGGGATTAAAAGTAAAATACGATTCTGCAAAGTAGTCAGAAATTCCCCATTCTTACATCCATTCATCTTACTGCCTGTTAATGATATTAATAATACAGTTATTGACTATTTATTATTTGACAGGCACCGTGATAAAGCCCTTATAAACATCTCATTTAAACCGAGGAAACGGAACTCTGGAAGGTTAACTGACTTGTCTAGGGTCATTTGAAATCTACTTGCTGAGAACAGCATTCAAAACCAGGTTCACGGGGTTCTAATTTCTTTGCTTAACGCAGTAAGCTTTGTGGCTCACCTGGACCTGCTGCTTTTGTGCAGTCAGCATGTTGGGGTCAATAGACAGGGGCCCCAGCACCCCCATCATCAGTTCCTTCTCCATCAGCCAGGGCCGGAGCTGGGATTCTGCAGCCTGGAAACTGGCCAGATGACTTGCAGATTCCTCCAGCTGCCTTTGCCGGGCCATGGTCACTTCGGTGGCCCTTTCCCATCGGGAATCTGTAGAGGGGAAATGAGAGAATGTGTTCCTTTAGTCTCACCAGCCACTGGCCTGATCCCTAAGTTATGTTCCTAATATACTACAGGAAATGACCCCTGCAGCATTAGTTAAAAATAACCTTCATTTAATTTTAACTAAAGTAACACAGTTCTGTACTTAATCGTGGTGGTGGTTACATGAAACTACACAGAACTACACACACACACGCACACACACACACAGATACGGATGTATGGCTATCTTATCTATATTATTTTATGGCCTGTTTTTTAACTCTTACTATATTATAAACATCTTTACTGCCAATGTTTTTTCATGCCAATAAACATTCACCAGTCTCATTTATATATAGTTCAGTATGAATGCAGAATAATTCACCTAATCCTACCAGTGAATAGATTATTTCCCATTTTTCATTTTCATCACCAATGCTCTCCTTATCACAGCAGATTATCAGATTGACTTGCCCAAGAAAGCCAAACCTCTGAGACTTTTGAGTGGAATCTCTAGATTTCTTTTCCCTAATCAGACTCACTCACTCTCTAGCCCTATTTGGACCTCTTGATTGCTTATGAAAATTAACTAAAAATAAGTCCTGCTTTATAGGATGTGCTGAAATTCTATATTTGCTTTGAAGACAAGCAATGTAATGAATTTGCAACATCCCTCTGAATACTTACTGAGTTCCTCTTGCATTTCCTTCCAGTTTTGTGCTTCTTGTGAGTTGGGATATGTCATCAGTAATCCAGCCAGGGCTTCCTTTACTTTTTGGATTTTTGGAGAATTCTGTTCCAATTCAGCCAGGAAGGCCTAGGAGAGAGAACACCGGGGATGCCATGAGATTTCTGCATAGGAAACAGAGCTGTGTGTGTGGAGGAAAGTACTGGAAGACTGGGCCGCAATTATAGGCTCCACTTCTGATTCTATCAGTGTCTTATTTCATGATTTTAAGATACTTTAACATTTCTGCTTTGATTTTTACTTTAAAATGAAAATCTGAGTAGCAGGATCTAAATTTCTTTTATGGACAACATATCGGTAGAACCCAGTAAGAAGGTATTATTCAACCCCCCACAGAGAAAGTGTCAGGTATGATAATGATGATGGTGGCATCCAGGACATTTAGGTAGCTGAAGAAGATGGCATACTCCGTCCAGTTAGAATATAAAAAAGTTTGGCAAAAAATTTTTTTTGATAGGACTTCCTATATGGTCTTGTTTCTCCTGATAGTTTTCCTAGTCCTACATGTCAACCTGAAGAATGAACTGTAATCACAGCTACACTTAAATCGCCCCAAGGGTTGCAAAGGGGCTTTGATGAGAATGGTTTGGCTTACAGAATCATAGGGAAAACCAGATCCCATTCTCAGTGCGCTGATAACTTCAGGGGAGGGATATTCTCTTTCTATAAACAGATTTGGTTTTTTTTTTTTAAGTTTTATTTATTTTAGTAATCTCTACATCCCATGTGGGGCTCGAACTCATGAGCCAGAGATCAAGAGTCACATGCTCTTCCGATGGAGCCAATCAGGTGTGCCTGGTTTTGTAGCTGAATATTATTTATAATAATTTCTCATTTCATAGGTAAGAAAATTCTTTAGGAGAGTTTAAGCATATTAATCCTTTGAAAGGGCTCCTCATGGCCTGGGTGGATGGCCGTGTCCCTCACTCAGGTCCTGGGCTTGGGTAGAACACCATACAACAGCCCCTTCCTCCTAGTGTCTGGGACGCAGCTAATGCAAACACAGTACCTTGTTAGATTCAGCTTGGGCTCTCACTGTTTCTGGCTTGGTTGGAGATGAAGAGGCATCCATGGCTTTCAGGACTTCCTCTTTTGATTCCAGCCACTGCAGCACTGAGCCCGCTTCCTTCTGAACTTCCTGCATTCTGCTGAGGACAGCCTGAAGGCTTTCCTGGTGTTCCTGAAGCACTCCCCCCAGTTTCTCATATTTCAAGTTTACATCTGACATGTCACACTGGATCTCCGTCAGATCTAGCATCACAGAAACAAAAATCAGATCGGGAATAGTTCTCCAAGCCTCCCCATGGGTTCCTCATGCTAAATTACTCATCAGGATTAAACGTCTCTCCTACTCCTTCTAGTGAACTAGAGATTCACTTCCTGCTAAATCACATAAAAGGTCTTGTTTATATATACAAAGCAAAGGAGCTTTCATTAATCTGCTTTCAGATTTTGACATGACGTATTCAGATGTACAAATAAAATGCTAAAATGCTAAATAAAAAAAATTCTGGGAACTGCAGAAGTGAAGGGAGTGAAGGATTTGGGGCATTCTTCTGTTCCCTCTTGTCCAAGCAGGGAAATCATGGGCCAAGAAGCTGAGGGTTAGACTAGACTACCTCTAACGTGGCTTCTTTATGACTCAAAGATTCACATATATTTTCTTCAAGCTCTTTCCTTACTGGTCTTATCTAGTGGTCCAATTTATTTCCTAGTACCGTATCTCACTGGCTGCCAACCTGCTTAGCCTTTAGCAACCCAGCAAAGGAGCATCACAGTGGCTTTTCCCCAGATTTTTACCCTCATACCCATCCTGGCAGCGGTTCTTTCACACATACAAAAACATACACAGATGCCAACGTGAACACTGTCCTAACACATCCAACAAAGAGGCACTGTGAAATGGCATTCTCACCTTTGCAGGTGTGGTATCCGTTTACACTGCCTACAGAGCTTCCTACAGAGGGCAGTATGGAACCTGAGCAGAAGGACAGGGAGACAAACAGGGCAAGACAAACGTGTTAGGAATACATACAGGCACTGAATTTGTTCTCTGGCACTCACTTTAAGGTCAGGTATCAGGAGGTTAACACAGCACAAGACAACATACTCATGGAAGGAGACAAATCATTTTAGCTGCCAGGCAACAGAGCATCACTCAGGTATCTTGGTTTCTTAGCGGTAGTGGTTCCTAACCCTTTCTAAAGGAAACCCGAATTCCCTTCCTTGATCTCTGACTTGAATTCTCTGGATCCTGCCATAATGTTGCAAACAAGTATTGATAAAATAATTAAGTCTTTAGAATATCTGTGCTGTCTGCCACGCTTCGGAACGAGAATTTGTAATAAAGCCAAAAAGGTTCAACTTTAACATCAATGTTCTTCAACATGACAAAAATGAACAATAAGTGTAATTAAGGACAGAAAAAGCAGTATTCTTTTAATAAAGACATTAAAATGAGTCCTTATATTGCTTCAAAAGGCAGATTCTCTGTCTTTTCTATCATGAAAACTTTCTCCTCTCCTTCCCCACCAGAAAACGGAAATTCTAAGCGCCAATAAATCTGGCTCATAAATATTCCCATAAATTCTGCTTTGGGCCTTTGGTTCTGTTTCTGATTACCACGATTTCACCTATATTCTCCCCCAGGTTGATTCCTTATATTTCAGGAGTGTCCCAAGTTAAATAAAAATCAGATCATGCAATTATAGAAATTATACAGAAATGTGAAGAATATTCATGATATAATGTTACATTACAAGGACAGAATAAAACTCTCATGTGCACTGATTTCACTGGAAAAAGTTTTATGTTAAGGTTATATTAAAAAATAGTAATTGTGAAACTTTTAAATGTTAACATTACTGTATTTTCTCTCTTTTTTTCCTTAAGTAGGCTCCACACCCAGTGTGAAGACCAATGCGGGGCCTGAATTCAGGATGCTGAGATCAAAACCTGAGCTGAGATCAAGAGTTGGATGCTTAACTGACCAAGTCACCCAGGTGCCCCGACATTATTGTATTTTCAGTGAAAAAATAGATCAAACAAAAAGATCGTATTCCATTGCAGTAGGGTGATGACCAAAAAAGAAACTGGACTAGTAATTGGGAGAAGGTGGTCCTGGCCAAGACCGTCACTCACTCAGTATGTGAGCCTTAGAGTACGGATGGACCTCAGTGTCTTCTCTAGGATATGAAGATAATACTAGCTATCCTGTCAGCACTGATGGGGTTACTGGAGAGAAGTAATGAGGTAGTGTACGTGAAAGCACTTTATGAAACAAAAAGAGCTACATTAATGTCAAGAACTGTAATATTCATGATTTTTCAGAGGTAGAACAGAACTTTGAGAGCACTCAGGGCTAGTGATTTTCAAAGCAGCAAAAGAGGTACTGTAGGGACTCTGTAAATGTTTGGTTTAAATTTAACCTTCAGAATATATTTCGGATTACTTAGAAATGGCAAGAAAACATGCACATTCAATTATGTTGAACACCACATCTTGACCCACTAGATATAACCAATTTATGCTGCTTTGGGGAGAGATGAAGTAGCTCCTGTACCTCCCTGCCTACATTTAAACTTCGTTTTGAGTGTCACTGATTGGAAAAGCTATAGCTCTCTGCTAGCACTTTACAGTAGTCAAACCTACACATGTCCTCTCATACAAAGAAAGACATTTACAGCATGTGTGTACTATATTAAAGAAAGTGACAAGAAAGGCTAAGGTGCATCTACTCAAAGCAGGCTCTCTCATTAGGGCAGAACCGTGTAGTAACAGAATTCTTAACATGTCAGGTCATGATGACGTCAAGTTCCAGGCAAGCTTTTGTTCTCAATGCCAGTTTTAGGAGTTTTCTATGTTTAAGAAAAGAATGTGAACCTTCATTAAAATTCTTGTGATCTAACTTTGAAACAAGAATTTATTACATCACTTTCAAGCTTCTGGTTCAGTTTAACTGAGGAGTGTTCTGAGACTCTAAGGGGAACTTTTTTTTTTTCCATCTTGAATCAAGTATATTTGTGTTTGAATTTAGGCTACATCACTTCATAGTGGGTGACGTCTTAGTTACTGTGCCCCCTTTACCTGTACTAAATGTACAATTTCTACCCCATAACTCTTGAGGAGATTAATAAATGAGTAATTAATGGGAAACTGGTTAGCAATCTACAGGATAATAATACTTGAGATTTATCTTTTCCATTGGGCAAAATTTACTTGAATTCCTATGGACAAATCATTTGCATTACTATCAATTATCTACAAAACTCTAGAATAGAACAGATATTCAGTTAAAGATGCACACTCAGAACCAAATCATTTCCAAAAGCTTATTAGAGGGGCGCCTGGGTGGGTCAGTCGTTAAGCGTCTGCCTTCGGCTCAGGTCATGATCCTGGGGTCCTGGGATCGAGCCCCGCATCAGGCTCCCTGCTCCGTGGGAAGCCTGCTTCTCCCTCTCCCACTCCCCCTGCTTGTGTTCCCTCTCTTGCTGTCTTTCTATCAAAAAATAAATAAAATCTAAACAAACAAACAAACAAAAAAACCCAAGCCTATCAGACAATGCCCAACACTTCACTGAAAGGACACCCAATACTTTTCTGTTGTCCATTTCCAAGACTTTGACAATTTTTTCTGACACAGGTGAACCATAAAGTGAACTTTTAAAAACATTTGTCATCCTTTACAACTACTTATCTGTGTAACCTGTATTTCCTGGATACAATGCAATCAAACAAAATGGAGAAATAAATCTGATAATAAAGCTGTCATCCAAAAATCCTTTGTCGAATCTTTATATTCCCTAGGATAGCCTCAATATTTTCACTGATGGATTTCATGATAGATAAAATGCTATAAATTCAGTTATAAGGGAAATTTATGCCAACAAAATATCATTTGTATCTGTTTTATGTAGTAGAGTTGTATTTGAGATTATTTATTTATTTATTTATTTATTTATTTATTTATTTTAAAGATTTTATTTATTTATTTGAGAGAGAGAATGAGAGAGAGCACATCAGAGGGGTTAGGGTCAGAGGGAGAAGCAGACTTCCTGCCAAGCAGGGAGCCCGATGCGGGACTCGATCCAGGGACTCCAGGATCCTGACCTGAGCCGAAGGCAGTCGCTTAACCAACTGAGCCACCCAGGCACCCTGTATTTGAGATTACTTAAAAAAAAGATTTTAGTGCTTTAAAATGTTTGAAAAACCAATGATCTAGTCTAGAAGTCAGAAAACTATACTGGCCAAATCTGGCCCTCTGCCAATTTCTGTATATAATGTTTTATGTGAACACAGCCACACCCGTCCACTTGTATGCTGTGTGTCCCTGTTTCTGTGCCGCAGTGGTAGGGATGTGTAGTGTAACAGAGAACATGTGGCTCACAAGCCTTAAGTATTTACTACATGGCCCTTTACAGAAAAAGCTTGCAGACTCCTAATGTAGTCACATACTAGTAAGTCCCTGAACTTTTCTAAGTTTCATGTGTTGCAATATAAGAATCATCAATTCCCTGAAATGCTGTCATTTCTGGGTAGTTCCAACAGATCTTTAAACTTCAACAGAAAAGTGGCTGTTCTCAGGAGGAAAACATAAACTTTTGCCTTACGATTAAAGTGACTGTAGGTGTGCACTAACCCAGTCTGGCAATAAAACCTATAAGGTCCCAATTAAAAACCAGAAAGTGACTGTGAGCTCATATGGATTTTGTTTGAAAGACTTAATTTGCAGCCAGAGATTATTCATATATCTGGGCACCATCTTTGTATCCACTTCCAAGAAGTGTGGCAGTCCTTGGCAGACCAACACTGACTCCTAAATACCTAGTCTCTCTCAAGATATCATGCTTATACCCTTCAGGGCTGACTCCAATCTAAAGATGATGCATAGCCATCCATTCCCTTGTTTAAAAAGAATAAATTCGCCAAGATGGAAATTCTATTTTAATCCTTCTCTGTTCATTTAGGCCAACTAGTCCCTTTACTTTTTCCCATCACAGGAAGGAATTTTGTAAAATGGAGCAAAGATCAGGTTGGGGAAGAGATGGGGAAAAGATCAGATTGAGGGGAAAGACTGCTTTGTGGATCACTCCCCT
Organism: Mirounga leonina; assembly: GCF_011800145.1. Classification (NCBI taxonomy): domain Eukaryota; kingdom Metazoa; phylum Chordata; class Mammalia; order Carnivora; family Phocidae; genus Mirounga; species Mirounga leonina. The sequence goes on from NW_023270447.1 coordinate 64,066,915, forward strand.
TTGTTCTCATACCCAACCTTGATTCTGACTTTTATTAAATAAGGGGTCATAACGAAAGGCCAAAGGCCAAAGTGAAGAATAATGTTTATTTACTGCATTCTTAAGAGCCTGCACTCACCTGTCTTGGCTTGGGAATCAGGTGCTGTGATCTCCACGATGAGATTTTCTAAAGAAGTGCCTTTGCAGTTGATTTCTTCCACCAAACTTCCCTTACTTGCCCAGTCATCTAGAAGACCCTGTTAACAGAACAGCTAAATGTAACATCTGGGGGCATTCTCCTCATCAGTAGGGACACCTGTTCTTGTACATATACTCCCTAAATTTTTGATAAGCATTAAGTGACTATCCTCACGTAGTCAGCCACTTCAAGATCTTGGTTTAGCCAGCCATGATGTGGGAGAATGATATCCTGGAATATTCAGGATCTTCCCATTCATTCATTCATCAATTATTTATTGAGCATTACTGTAGGCCAGGCATCATGCCTAACACTGGGGATACAAAATAGGATTATGACACAGTTCCTAAAACCAAGAGGTCAGATTATCAACTGCATTATAATGTGATAAATGTTATTACAGAAATACACAGTAAACTCTTGAGAGCACAAGAGGAGACACATCTAACTCTGCCTAGAGAGAGGAAAGCTTTGAGTGAAGACAAAGGTAGTAAAAGGGAATGGAATGCATGTAAAGAATAAAAAGAAATGGCAAATGGAGGGTAAAATGAGGAGCTAGATGTTGAGATGTAGAGAAATGCAGAGAATCGTAGGCTACACTCTGCATTTTCAAGGAGACTTTATATTGGGCTTGAAGCCAGAGCTCTGACTGCCACAGAAAACCATTAGGAAACAAAGGCATCTGCTGTAACAAGGTCGTATTGTCTCTACATGTGGATTGCCTGCGACAGAAGTAGAATTCCACTTCTTCCAAAGCAGGGACACCTTCTTAGCCTTGAATCCCTTTCTCCACACTGAATTTCCCTGACAATTTACTTAGTTTGCTTTTGACTTTAAGCTGCCCAGCAGCAGAGAAAGACAGAGCCATGGATATCCAGCAAGCTCATGCTGCCGAACTGCAAACTGAGCCTTGTCAATTCACAGCTATAAATTCCTTTATTAATCACTCCAGATTCCAAAGAGCCACAGTTCCCAAACCATGCATTGACTCACAGGGTATTTTCAAGTTTTGAGGGAAATACAGTGACATCTGTTGGACACCATGTGAACAACTACTATGAAGTTGTTTAGACCTAACCACGTAGCAAGTGAGACTTTTTAGTTTTTTCTTTTCTTTTTCTTTTTTTTTTGCCTTGAGGTACCATGAAAAATTTCTTGAAACACTAAGGGCACTGTGAACCTAGAAACTGGGAAGCCTCTGCCCCAGGGGATTCCCTGCAGCAAATGCTCCTGGCACTCTCTCTGTGAAAGCAACCAAACTCTTTCCCTCTCGTCTGGCTCAAAATAAATCCTGCTTTACTAAGAAAATAAGGAGAATGCATGAGAACTAGTTGGAGGTAGATATGGCTTGATTTCAACAAAAAGAACAAATGTGTTAGAGGAGCAAGCAGAGGCTGAATGACTGAATCAAAGAAGGGATTCTGTAGGGGATGGGAGAAAGGTTGATCCTACTCTGGAAGGTACTATCATCCAACCATCTGATTCTAACTCTTCCTTTTTTAGCTGTAGAGCTAGTTCTTCTTTTCTCAATTTCCTGATCATGTATCTGGTCACTTGCTCACATATAACTCTCTAATTCTCAAACACACAGTGAGAGTGTAAGCTTCTCAAGGACTGAACTTTAACAACTATCTTTTTTATGATCCACCACAGAATGAGAGGCATCTGAAAAACAGCTGAAACTTTATAGATGTTATTCCCAGGTTACTTTTTTGGTTTTGGTTTTTAAATAGGAGACATTTTGGTGCTCAGTGCTTGGGTAGGGGTAGGTGGGAATCACATGAAGAAAATGGAGGGATTTCTATTCTGATGCAGAAGGATAACTTGGATTTGTCGCACCACTTCCTTACCACAGTTGAAGACCAGCCCATACAAGCTTCCAAACTGCTGTCCAACCTGGTTCCTGGAGCTCTTTCTGTTCACCTACCTTCAGGTGTTCAATCTGCTTTTCCAGCTCTTTAGTACTCATAAAAGTCTCTGTAGGTGGAATATTCCCTTCAGTTTCCTTCAGCCATTTTTGGAAGGTCCTAACCAGCTTCCGAAATTCATCCAATTGCTCCTGACAAGATGATGCATCTTCCTCCCTGTCAACAACAACAAAGGCATTTTGTTACTTGCCAGACTAAGCTTTGTAAAGATGTCAACTTGAACTAAAACTACACTCATTCTGGGACTCTAGGCATCTTTTCCTTACAGGGCCTTTTCCTTCCCATAATCTTTTCCACGGCAGCTTTGGCTAAACCACCACATACAATGTAGGAGAGCATCAAACTAAGGAATCTGTTGCCCTTGTTTGGACATTTCTGGCGAGAGGAGTCTTTAATCTTACTCCAGGCCAAAGTGAAAGTGAGAGAAACTAAAAGGAGCATGCTATTTAGGTGCAATGATACAATGGAAAGAATGTAGGCTTTGGATCTCAAGTCCAGCTCTGTCACTTTTTAGGTAGTTGACTCTTTCAAGGCCAAATTCAAATGCTAATCCCCTTAGCAAAGAAGATGCTGAAACAGAGGCTCAGAAAAGTTAGGTTAAGCACACTAGGTGCACCTGGGTGGCTCAGTCAGTTAAGCATCTGCCTTTGGCTCAGGTCATGATCCCAGGGTCCTCGGATTGAGCCCCAGGTTAGGCTCCCTGTTCAGTGGGGAGCCTGCTTCTCCCTCTCCCCCTGCTGGTTCTCTATCTCCCTCTCTCAAATAAATAAATAAAATCTTTAAAAAAAAAAAAAGCACACAAATGGGTAAAATGAGCCAAGGACAAAGGAGAATTTAATTTCAAAATTAAATTTTAGAAGTGGCCACATCTATCAAACTTGAAGCCAGAGATCCTGGTTCTTCCTACAGGTAAATGGCCCCGAGTATAGAGGAAGAACAAGCTTTCCTGGCCTCTGTCCCCCTTCTCTCCACTAAGTAGCCTGAGGCTATAGTGTTGTTTTGAGCAACTGCTTTCCTCCAGTCACTTTCCTCAGGCAGTCACCTGCCAAATCAAGATTATATATATGGCTAAACCAAGAGAGGAAGTCTTATCAAGCTCTTAAACCCATGTGAGGTTTTCTAATGGAATCATGGCTTTTCAACAGTCAGCAGATAAAATGAAATCAGCCACCCCTGTCATATATTCCCATGTTTCCCTTAAAAGAAGAATCCAGACACTCCTCTAAAACAACAACTCAAATGTGGCCAAAGCAGAAAGGGAACCAATATAACCATTAATTACATCCGGAAAGTCTCTTCCAATTTTTCTCTTTACTTCAAATCCTGCCACAATCCTACTTGCTGCCCCAAATTCATTGTTAGGTCCAGGTGACCTGGGCTACTGATTGTACAGAGGGAAACTGAGCCCCATTACTGAGAAGGAATTCATGATTTAGTAATAGAAAACCACTAAGCACCGAGTAGATTGAATAGCTTTGCCTAAAAGAGGCACTTTCCAATCTCCTATGACTCAGTAGCAGACTTCTTGATGCCATCTTTTCTGCTAAAGGAGGAAGAGAAAATCATTTCATTCAATAGCAAGGAAAAATTAGCTCCCCCAATTGACCAACGCATATGAAAACTCACCTTTCTTTAACTGTCTTCTGTAGCTCTGTGAAGTCCTTTCTGAGATTCTGTACCCTGTCCTGGTGCTGGGATAGGTCGAGGGCAAAGCCACAGGAGCTCAGTTCTGTGACCAGGTTCTCGAGAGTCTCCAGGTTCTCCTGTTGATCTTCCATTTCCGAATTGAGCTCCTGTCAAGCAAACAGGAAAATGTACTAAATCCTCTGGTCATTATAAATAAATATACTCTAAAAAAAAAAAAGATATCTATATTAAATCGGGGGCAAGTTCCCCCTAATCTGTAGAAAAAGAGGGAACAAAGAAAGAGGCATGCTCACTGGGTCAACTGCTAGATCAAAGCAATAAATACGGAGGATTTTTCCAATCCACCTGAGAGCAGCTAGGAATTGAAAATGAATCCTGTCTCCTTTAAACAAATGTTTAATGATTTGGGAGGCAGCATGACAGAATGAAAAGAATGGATGTTTTTGGAGTCAAAAAGATTCCTGAAAATCAATCACGGCTTTGCTACTTCTAGCGTGTGATCTTAAGCTATTAAATTTCTCTAAGCTTCCATAGCCTATCTCTTCTGTAAAACAGGGTAAACATACGCTCTCCACTATTATTTAACACTGTATTCAAGATATTAGCCAATGCAATTAGGTAAGAGAAAACAATTTGTGGCATACAAATTGGAAAAGAAGAGGTAAAACTGTATTTGCAGATTATATGAAAGTATACTTGTAAAACCCAAGAAAATCAATTATACAATGAATTAAACAATGAAGTAATCCAATAAGGTAGCAGGATATAAAACCAACATATAAAAATCAAGAGTGAAAACTTCATTTACAATAGCAGCATAAAAGGTACAATTTTAAGAACCAACTAACAAGAAACATGCAAAACCCTTATGAATAAAACTTTAAAATATTTTTGACAGACATAAAAGCAGACCTCAATAAATGGAAAGACACCCATAAAGATATGTGTACATGTGTACGTGTGCATATACGCACGTGTGAATAAAACGTGATCCAAATAAAAATACCAATTGTCCCCCTACGACTAATAAAGTTGATTTTAAAGTTCACATGGAAAAATAAATGTACAGTTACCAGTGTGAAAAATCCTGAAAGAAAAAAAGAGAGAGAGAGAGACTAGCCCTCCTAGATAGTAGAACACATCACAAAGCCTCTAGAATAAAAAATAGTATGCTATGGTTCATGAACAGACAGACCAGCAAAGCAGAATAGAAAATCCAGAAATAGACCTGAGTCCACATGCACATTCTATATCTGATAAAGATGACTTCTCAAATCATTGGGGGAAAAAGATGGACTTTTCAAAGAAATGATATCGGGAACAACTAGACAGACGTTCAGAAAAAGAACTTGGATTCATATGTGCACTGTATCTCAGAATGAACTTAAAATGTTAGAAGATTCAAACGTAATATAAAGACAGAATGAAAGGAAGAAACGATCCGAGTTCTAGAAGCAAGCATGGGTGAATTCCTTCAAACCTGGGTGTGGCAAAAGACTTTCAAAAATACATATTCAATAAGAAGTGATAAAATCTACTATGTAAAAATTTAAAAACCTCTTACATGACCAAAAACACTATAAGCAAAGACAAAGGACAAACTGTGAAAAAAGATTTTCAACATATCATATATAAAGAACTAACCTCCCTCCTATAGAACTCTTGTAGGTTGAAAGAAGAAGAAGAAAAAAAAAAACCCACAAAGTCCTGACAGGAAATAGTAAAGGCCATGAACCAAGAGTTTACAAATAAATGTCCCTTAAATGTATAAAAATATACTCAACTTCATCAGAGAAAAAATAAAAATTAAAGCCACACTGAAATATCATGTTGTATCAATCAGATTAACAGAAACTCAAATGCTGTTCTGCTGGTGAGGCTGTAGGGGAAACAGGTACTTTAGTGCACTGCTGGCGGGAATGCAAAATGGTGAAATCCTGACACACTGGGATCTAGGTGAAAAGGACGCTGGTGTTTATTGTGCCATTCCTTCTACTTTTCTGTAAGTTCGAAATTCCTCAAAATAAAACCCAAAAAGGACAGCAAACCAAACCAAACCATGGGATCCTACTTTAATATGGAAAAAGTTAGATAGATGGATAACCCCAAGACACCAATGCAGGGATATAGGAATGTTCAGGTCCTACAGGTGGCAATGTGGGCACCTGCAGCCATCCTGGAGTCAACGTGGCCACTCCTTGGTCAAAGTACAGGCATATACTCTGACCTACAATCCTACTCCTGCACATGTATCTGTATCCGTGGTAGGTAAGACTCTTCGTCAAATATTTCTAACTCTGCACCTACTAGGTATATGGTAGGAATACATTTCTCCACCCCCTTGAATGCCAGGTGTGAAACCTGCTTTAACTAATGAAACGAAAATGGATTTGAAATGCCCTCTCCCTGCTGGAGCAGTAGTCATGAAGGCGTAGGGCAGGATGAAGTCCCCATCGACTTGAATCCCTGAGTGACCATGATGAGCTAAGTGAAAAGTAAATCTAGGCTGTGTTTGTTTTTTTTTTAAAGGACAATATCTAGTTTACAGGGTGGTTGTGATAATTCTTTTTTGTTTTTTAAAGATTCTATTGATTTATTTGAGCGAGTGAGAGTGTGTGCATAAGCAGGGGGGAGGGGCAGAGGGAGAAGCAGACTCCCCGCTGAGCAGGGAGCCCGATGTGGAGCTCGATCCCAGGACCGGGAGATCATGACCTGAGCCGAAGGCAGACACTTAACCGACCGAGCCCCCCAGGTGTCCCTGGTTGTGATAATTCCTTAAGATATTGCAGGTAAAGTTTCTAGTACACTGACTGACATACTATGCACTCCTGTGATTGTTGGTCCCCTCCTTGCCCTTCTTTTCTCTTTGTTCTGCCACTGTGGCAGATATATTCTTACCTGGATCTGCTGGAAGAAATGTGCAATATCTTGATCTGGCTGATTTCCAGAGGCTAGCATCCGGCTTTTGTTTTCCATGAATTGCTGCAGCTTATCAGAAAGATGTTCAAACATCTCTGCCTGGGGCAGAAGCTTCTTCAGGGAGCTCTCCTTCTCTTGCTGCTGCAGACAGAGCTGTTGGAAGCGCTGGCTCACCTCTGCCAGTTTGCCCTGCAGCACTGCAGCCGTGGTGTTGTCTGCGGCCTCCATGAATCGCGTCACCATCTCACGGGTGGCCTCCAAGCTGCTCTTTTGCCGAGCAATGTCCTGCTTCAATTTCTGTCACCAAAAAATGTGTCTGTCAGCTCCTTGTTCACTTATCCTAGGGTATCAGAGCCATGAACGAATAATCTAATAATTACATGCTCACCTCCTTGAGGAGGGCGGGATTGCAACTGAGCCTCTGGACTACCAAACATCCCATCCCCTTAGTTCTCCACCCCATTCCATTAATGACTTCGCAGGGCCACTTTTCCTCAAGCTTAACAATGGTTTAGAAACTGGGTAGAAATATCTTTACATGGATCAGTTATCATCTCTAAGTCTTATTAGAAGATTCATGGAAATGAGTTCTTTTCCTGATACTTTTTCAAAATGATGTAATTATGGAACACAGCAAGTATGCCATCGATGCTAACTCTTGGGGCCTAGGTCTCACCATGTTCGTGGCCAGGGCTTCCTGGATGACGCCCAATGACAAGGATACCACCTGCTCCTCCTCCAGGTTTTGTTCAACTTCCCTGATGGACTGCAACAAGCTCTCCAGGCTTTCCTGGACACTCTGAGATCGGGCAATTGCCTTCTGCAGCAGAGCAGAGCGCTCAGCCAGGCTACTCAAGAGGCTTTGAAAACGGCTGAGTATGGAATCTGGAAAATCAAGGCCATGAGAATAGAGTGGAGACTATTTTCCTGTTGTGCTTTTAAAAAACAATGTATTTAAATCACACTTGTTAATTATAATAATAACAGGCATTAAGACAAATAGAAGGAATAAGCGTAAAGTGCATTTGTATTTGAGCTAAAATTACAAGCATTATTTATTTAGCACCTACTAAGTGCCAGAAATTGTGCTGGATGCTGAGAACCGAAGAGAATTAAGATAAGTCCCTGGCTTCTACAAAAATAAGACTGTAAACGTGAGCACAGGCAGAAAAGGGCTCATCACAACTAACCACAAAAATAAAATTTTAAGTGCTATACTGATGCTAAGAGTAATGTACTAGAGAAGCCTGAAAGAAGAATGATTCTTTCTTATCTTTTATTTCTTTTGGGGGTTGGAGGTGGTGGCCAGGACTTTACAAAGGAAGCAACCTCTCAGGTACATCTAGAAGCTTGAGCAAGATTTCATCACACATGCTAAGCACTCAGTAAATGTTGGCAGCTAAACCATAGGGAAAACTTCGGGGGTAAAGTAATGAAGAAATGACTAGTTTACTTGGGGAAGGAAAGAAGCGGGGCATGGCTAGAAGGCAGAATGCCTGGGGAAAGGGGTTGAAACCAGATTACAAAGGCCTTCAATGGTACAAGAACAAAGTTCATCGAGAGTAAGCTCTTGCTGCCTGTGTCCTCAGCCCCTAGCCTGCACAGCAGATACTTGGAGGACACAGTGTGATGTATTACAGAAGAGTGGCATGCACTGAGAATTAAGGGAGTGTTCTGGTTATGCTGCTTCATACCTGTAGTTTCTTGAACATGCTTGCGGTCTGGGGCTGGCTCGCCTTCAATTTCCATGAGGTCATGAGCTACTTTTTGGAGCTTTTCTACAGGTACTTGGTGCTCAGCTAATTCCTCCTGCAACTGCTGCTTGTCCATGAAAAAGGCCAAAAGTAAAACCTCTGAGTAATCGAAGCTGGTTCTAGGAACCAAGAGCTACTTAGCATAGTGCTACTAAAGCTACAAAGAATACTTCCATTTATCCGTACCCACAGATGTTAGAATTAAGTGTTTAGGAATCAGATCTTGTCCAAGGCATCCCAACCACTGCCTTTAAGCTATGTGAGTATTTGCTTTATTTGGGGTACTCTACCCCATGCGATAGAACAGCCTGTGTCCCAGCCTACCTTTGTCGTTGCAAGCTGCTGTTGCAGAACTCCAGGGTCCGAGGCAATAGTATCTGAGAGGAGCTTCTCCACATTGGCCTCACAGGCCTGCATCCAGGCCTGCAGGCTGTCAGTACAGCTCTGGAACTGCTGGTACTGGCCTAGGAGCACGTGCAGGTGAGAGCCCAATCGTGTACACTGTGCCAGAGAAAAAAGGGAGAGCAGGCTTAGGCCAGGTCTGGCTAAAGGCAGCGGCTTCCTAGGCATAGTCCAAAGAAAAGCCTGGTCTTGTTACAGGATCTCACTCTAACCACAGTGAAGAGTAGCGCTGAGCCCTCCAGGGACAGATGAGTAGCAAACCTTCTACAAGTGGGGCCTTTGTTGTTTGATCCGTAGTATTCATCCCAAATTTATACTATATACCCGCGAAGACTGAGTTGTAGGACAAACCACCAAAGATGGTGATTAACATAACAATAAAAATATTTTTTAAAAAACCCCACCAAAGAAAGACACATTAGGTTGCAGGCTAAGGTAGGGAGGGACTGGGAGATACAGAGTATTCCTTTTGGCTAGGTTAGAGATGTTGGCAAAGTGCACAAGACAGGTAAGAAGAACTGACTGGATTCTACAGCTTGGGAGCTAACGGGAGTTCTTTGATAGGGAGGAAGGCAAGGATGTACCCTAGACGTTCCGTGCAGGAATAAAGACTGTGAATGTGGTTGCAGTTTCCCCTGCACTGTGTCTCTTGGGAGCTCACGTCTGTTGGTCAGGGTATAGGAAGGCGAGCACCTACCTCCACCTTCCCTACCAGAGTGACATACCTCTGATACTACTGGGATCAGGCATTAGCCCCTGGGCCTCCATGTTTTGCATTTTTGCAGAGCTCATAAAGACATTCTCCCTGTGGTCAGTATGTAATTCAGCTCACTCACTATGTCCTAAGGTTCTTTTTTTTTTTTTTTTCTTTTCTTTTTTTAAAGATTTTATTTATTTATTTGACAGAGACACAGCGAGAGAGGGAACACAAGCAGGGGGAGTGGGAGAGGGAGAAGCAGGCTTCCCACCGAGCAGGGAGCCCGATGTGGGGCTCGATCCCAGGACCCTGGGATCACGACCTGAGCCGAAGGCAGACGCTTAACGACTGAGCCACCCAGGCACCCCTATGTCCTAAGGTTCTTATCCTAAGCCCCAGAAACCACCCACAGTTGTGTGAGGGCTCCCACGACCATTCCCCCAGAGGCTGCCAGGACCCTCTCGGTACCTTTGAATGGAGAGCAGTGTATCTTTCTGTTGCATCCTTCAGCTTGCCCTTCACTAAGGCTCCAGCGGCTGATGGTTCTCTGCCTTCCTCAAAGCTGTTTTCTGTGTCCAAGACTTTCTGTCCTGAAATAGTCACAAATCGCAAGTCTCCTTTGTGGGAAATGACATCCTCCGAGAAGCTCCCCTGCCGCTTTAGCAGGGAGGGAAGGGCTTCGGGGCAGCTGCCTCCCTTGTGCATGTTCTCCAGCTCTCTCTCAGACCGCTCCAGCCAGTTCTCAAATTCTTGATGGTCCTGCAGAAACTTCTGCAGCTCGTCCCGTAGTGTCTGCGCCTGCTTCAGCTCTGCCTCCGACTGGGCCAGGGAAGTAGCATACTGCCCCTTTAGCTCGCCTAGCTTGTCCTGTAGCACCTGGCCTTCCTCAGGCGTGAGATTGTGGCCATGCTGGTCCAGGAAGGCCTGAGCTGACTGGGTGGCCAGGATGAAATTTTGCTGCTGAGAAAGCAATTCTTGGTGACGGGCCTGGCAAAAAATTCCACAAAACAAAAGATGATCAGTAAGGATACCACAAAAATTTGGCTAAGTCTACAGCGAGAAGTAGAGAGAGATCTCAGTAGGACACTTTTCCAGCTGTTCCAAAAATCACCAGTATCTCTCACTCTCTAAGCATTAGCCATATGCTAGTCCCAGCTGAACTGACACACATAGGATCTTAGGGTTTTCAAAGTGACTTCACATGTATTATCTCAACTGATTTGGGGCACAATCTGCAATGTACGCAGACAACATCTATATATGTTACATGTCTTGACTAAGGTCATGCAGACAGCTAAGGGACAAACTGAGACTAGAATCTGGCTCTCTTCACTAAACCATTCTAAGTCTAAGAGAAGGCACAAATGGCCAGCCCACATTAATGCAAGGGGAGACTAAGTTGGATAACCAAACATGACAATATAAAGATCGCAAATACTTAGCTGTGAAATATGTCACTTACATATCCATAAACACTGTCCCAACTAGGAAAAGTTCTTAGAAAATTATTTCATTAAATAAACAATTTGTATTCCAGTGAGAGTAAGATATATTTCTGGAGCATAGGTAATTTGTATTTTTTACTTATATGTGCTATGTCTATGTGCTTACACATGGACCTTTTTTCTATTTCAATGGAATGTAAGTTATTTTAGGGAGTTGTGGTTGTTTTGTTTTGTTTTTTAAAATGTTCTCCCTGAGTCTAGGGGCGCCTGGGTGGCTCAGTCAGTTAAGTATCTGACTTTTGATTTCGGGTCAGGTCATGATCTCAGGGTCGTGGAACTCCATACTCAGCAGGGAGTCTATTGGAGGTTCTCTCTCCCTCTCCCTCTGCACCTCCCCCACCTCGTGTGCAAGCTCTCTCCCCCACCAAAAATAAATAAATTTTTAAATAAAACAAAATGTTCTTCCTGAGTCTAACAGACAACAGTGGGAGTTCAGTCAGTGTTCTTGCCTATCTATACTGTTTATGCAACTTCCTAGACCAGGACAATAGCCTAATTTTTACCAGAGCATTGTCTAGTTTCAACCTGTATCAGCAACCTGATAGTGTCAGCTTCCAGTATCATCTCAGGGAAGCTAGGGTGACAAATGTTTCCTTCTCAAAGAGATAGTAAGGGGCGGTACCATAGCTTATCTGTATACCCCCCAGGTGTCCTCATTCTCATCCACCCCTGAGTAAGGCAGTCTCCTTCCTAGGATGGAGATGCTCCTTGGTCAGCAGTCCTGTGACAGCAGGACCATCTCCGCTCTGTGCTATTATGACTGCCACAGCTTTGGGGGACACCCTATGATGGATCTCCAAGCACAGTAGTAGCATGCAAGAGGCAAAAATCCTATTAATAAAAAATAAAGCAATGACTGACACAAGCTAATTCAATAGAAGCATTCTAGCTAAGCCAAATTTTCTTTGCTATAAAGGTATCACTACTAAAATAGGTGACCTATGTGTTTTCTAAGTTCCCTAAACATTGTTTTCAATCATGCAATAAAATATGCCTGCATATGCCAGTTAGTATCTTAGGAGATGGTTCCTCTGGTTGGTTCACTGGTTTATCTCCAATGCCTGACATATAGCAGGTGCTCGATATTTGCTGAATAATGAATACATGGGTAGAGCTAAATAGTAAGGAATGGTTTCTTGAGGGCGATAGGCAACCATTAAAAGGGTTAATCAAGGATATCGAATTTTCGGGACGCCTGGGTGGCTCAGTTGTTAGGCGTCTGCCTTTGGCTCGGGTCATGATCCCAGGGTCCTGGGATCGAGCCCCATGTCAGGAAGCCTGCTTCTCCCTCTCCCACTCCCCCTGCTGGTGGTCCCTCTCTCACTGTCTCTCTCTGTGTCAAATAAAGAAATAAAAACCTTTAAAAAAAAAAAAAAGGATCTCAAATTTTCAGAAGATCACTTAGTCGTGTAGAAGGGAGGGTAGAAGGCACAAGGCAAGGACACCAGCTGAAGCTGCCATAACAACTCAAATGGAAGCTGACAGTAGTCCGAACCACAATCATAGCTCAGTGGAAAGAGAAGCGGGGATGACTCTGAAAGAGATCTAAGAAGCAGGGGATTTGACAACTGATTTGATACAGGAGAGTGAGGGAAGGGGTAGGAGCCCCAGATGATGTCTAGTTCTGGCAAGAAAGTGGGAGTAGAAGAAGGAGAATGAGTTTGATGGGGCGGGGGGGGGGGGGAGCGGGGGGGATGTAATAGGAAATAGGAGCTCCACTTTTTGAGGCTGAGCTGCTCGTGATTCCAAGTTACAAACAGGCAGATGGATTTATGTACTGGTTTGATGCTCTGCACAGGCATTTAGGCTGGAGACACATACATGGAATTCTCTAGCACAGGCAGTAACTGAAGTGCCCCGAATGGATAAAACTACCCAAGGGAAGTATATTCTGAAAGAGGAGAAGAGGCTGAGGCTGCCACCTGGAAGCACATCGGTATCTCACAAACTGGCCAGAGGAAAGGAAAAAGGATTACCGGGGCAGAGTAGTGCTTTGGAAACCAAAGGAGAAAGTATTTCAACAGTGTCGAAGCTGCTGAGGTATCAAAGAGGGCATGAACTGAGACGTACTTACTGTGCTTACTGGATTTAGGGGCAAGGAGGTTACGGTGACTTGCCAAGGGCAGCAGAGAGGCGCCTAGCAGAGTGACGACAAGCTAACATTCTCACCTTCATCTTCTCACACTGCTTGTCCAGTTCCTCTGGGGCCTGGCTCGCCCCCTTGTGGGCATCAGTGGTATCAAAGGCTCCTTTCCCCAGGCTAGCTCCTGCCAGCTGCTCCATCTGTCCTCCAGATCCCACCGCAGTTACCCAGTCCAGGAGAGCATCAATCTTACTCCTGTTCTCTGCCAGTTCCTTAGCTGCTTTACTCTGAAAGCCACAGAAGTAGTCTAGTGAGAAGGTGTTAGTTATTCAGCTACACAAGCAAAGGTTAAGAAAAAAGGTGAGACTTCTTTGCTAAAGAAGAGAAGCTCTAAGACTGTGTATAAACGGTCTTTGCAGCCACAAAAATGAATGAGTATCTTCTAAATTTGTTGAAAAACAATTACTTAAAATAATCTCTAGATTTGGCTATATTTCATTGCTTTAAAAAAAAGGGCAACCTGCTTGGGTCCCCTCCCTCCTCGGGAGCTTTGTATCATCACTGCTCAATAAACCTTGCTTTGCTGCCCACAAAAAAAAAAAAAAAAAAATTGCATGGGAGGGGTGGGGGTGGCAAAACATAGGATTTAAAGGGGCTTTAAGAGATGATTTAGTCCTGGCAGCCCAGCAAGGCTTCATGGAATCCTTCCTAGATGTGCAGAAGTGATGCCCTAACTTGGTAGGGTCAGAAACAGTACAGTCACACTTGATTACCAGCTGCCCTTCCCTAAGGAAATCGCAGACTTGTCCCATCCTTTTTCTGCCGGACACAGTATTGAGTTCTTTTATTATTATTATTATTATTATTATTATTATTATTATGTTAATCACCATACATCATTATTTTTGATCAGAGTATTGAGTTCTAAAATTTGCCTCTCGAATTCCATTTTCTGACTGTTCAAGTACTCTAATTAAACAGGTTATGTCAAGTGATACCTTCATATATTTCAGAATTCCCCCCTCAGGTAATTTATTTCTCTTTTCTATATTTTCTACCTCCCCCATTCATGTCAGAGCCCATGGCCAGACCAAGGATTCTAATTTACTCTGCCAGTGCCGAGGAGAATGCAGAAAACCATTTGAGACTTTAATTTCTCCTAGGTTTATCCCAGTGCCAGTTCCCACCAATCTATAGGGGCAGCTTGGGGATAGCATGTGGCACACTAAGACTCCCCAGATATTTCCCCCTCGTGCTCTTGGATTATTAATCTAGATTCATGTTTGAAATGTGACATTTGCTTTGGGGCGCCTGGGTGGCTCAGTTGGTTAAGCGACTGCCTTCGGCTCAGGTCATGATCCCGGAGTGCCGGGATCGAGTCCCGCATCGGGCTCCCTGCTCTGCGGGGAGTCTGCTTCTCCCTCTGACCCTCCTCCCTCTCTTGCTCTCTGTCTCTCATTCTCTCTCTCGCAAATAAATAAAATCTTTAAAAAAAAAAAAAAGAAAGAAATGTGACATTTGCTTTTTCCTCCCCAAGGTACTACCCTTCTTCACTAAGTTCTTTCCACGATTTTCCAATTAGAGTACTGAGTATACAGATAGCAAGAAATATTTTTTCTTTGGGGATGAGGTGGGTGATAGGAACTTCCTACCAACTATTCCTGACTTAAAGTCCTTCAGGATGTTTCCTCCCAAAATAAATACTGACTCACAGACCAGCTCCTGAAGTAGCCCCTTTTCATGATTCGATGCTCTCTGTCAGGTAGTTTCCCCTTATTACCTTTTCTTCATGTGCCAGGTACCAAAATTTTCTTTTTTGAAAAACACCAAGTATCAAAGAAGTCTGGTCACCTTTTCAGTTTCTTGCTGTACAGCTGAGGTCACCACTTCCTCCAGCTCCTTCTGGGCCACCCGCGTCCGTTCCTGGAGAGCCTCATACTGCTCCTTAGCCTGATGAAGCTTCTCCCGAAGAGCTGTCAACTCATGGGGGCTCAGCTTGGCCTGGTTCTCTTCCAGGAACCCTTCGATATCTTTGACAACACTGGCAAATGAGGTGGCCCGATTCTGAATGTCGTCCTGTAAATCCTTAACACATGAACACAGGGAGGGCAGAGATGTCAATGTTACTTCTTCAAAGACAGCTAACAGCACCCCACCAGATGTGCGTCCCTGACTATTATCTGCTTAAGGTTTAGGCCTAAACCAATGCGAGTAAGAACTTCTAAGATATTTTTTTACTTAAGAAATATTCTAACACTGGGGTGCCTGGGTGGCTCAGATGGCTAGGCGTCTGCCTTCGGCTCAGGTCATGATCCCAGGGTCCTGGGATCAAGCCCCACGTCAGGCTCCCTGCTTGGTGGGGGGCCTGCTTCCCCCCTCCCTCTGCTTCTCCTCCGCTCATGTTCTCTCTCTCTCTCTCTATCTCCGTGTCTCGAATGAATAAATAAAAAAATCTTAAAAAAAAAAAAAAGAAATATTCTAACACTTAATTTTCTTTTTTTTTTTTTTAAGATTTTATTTATTTATTTGAGAGAGAGAGAGAGAGAACACGAGCAGGGTGAGGAGCAGGGGGAGAAGCAGGCTCTATACTGGGACTCTGGGATCATGACCTGAGCCGAAGGCAGACGCTTAACTGACTGAGCCACCCAAGGCGTCCCCCCCGACCTTTTTTTTTTTTAAAGTAATCTCTATACCCACCATGGGGCTGGAACTCACAACTCCAAGATCAAGAGTCAGATGCTGTACTGACTGAGCCAACCAGGCATCCACCACTCCTTATCCTTAATGCACCTACAAGGCCCAGCATGGTATGGGTCCCACCTCATCGTTCACTAACCTTCCTTTTGTTCTTTGCAGTCCAACTAAACCAGCTTTCTTTCATTTCTTGAATATGTTGTATTTGATCCCATCCCCACCTCAAGACAGATGCTCAGATGCTCGGGCCTCTGCCTGGCATATTCTCCTCCTCCCTCTGCCCCTTCATGTGTTAACCCCTACATGCTCTTCACTTTCAGTTTAAGTGACACTTCTTCAATATTTTCTAACATCCTAGACAGGATTGGGTCTGACTGTTAAACATACAAAGCATAAGAATTAAAGATTCTTGATGTATTCTCCTGACCACTAGACTTTACGCTTCATGAGAACAGGGATGTTTACTGTTATGTTGCCAGCATGAAGCACTGTGCCTGGCACACAGGAAGCCTTTATAAAGATATGCTGAAGGAATGAGAAAAGCGAATTAACTCATACTGACCTTCAAGTCACTCTGGTTCTTCTGCAAAGCAGAGAGATCCTGCTGGGTGGCTCTACCTTGGTGACCTGCCAATGCGCTTTCTGCCTGTCCTAGCCAGTTGCAAAGATCCTCCAGTTTCTGGTGACAGGTATTTTGTTGTTTCTGCAGGGTCTAATTGAAATGCAAAGGGGCCAAGAGATGATAAAAAATTCTCATCTTACAAATACAAGATAACTCCCTGAAATGTAAAACAGAAAGGTTATATCTTAAGGATGGAAGAGTTGGTGAGAGACTAGAACAGGAAAAGGCACAGAAGTCATATTCAGAAAGCTCCCCGCATTTGGACAGTCTGTTGACCTGGGTCAATAGTTTGGATTATATTCAGGGATAATTTCAGGTGAAAATGCTCCCAGGTTTTGACTGGGAGTTCCACTGCCAGACTGCTGTTATTAGCCCTGGAAATGGAGAACAGAGAGCGCAGATGCTTCAAATCCATAAATGGTAATGGTGATAATAAATAAATTAGTGGTTATGATCAATTCCTCCACCAGAACTAGAGGATATGCTACATACTAAGTTAAAATACAGAAAATTAGAAGGACTGGATTAGGAAGGGAAAAAAAAAATCAAGAATCTGGATAATTCATAAGCTAATCGAGCTTCTTAATAATTGAGCTGACTTTATAAATCAAACGTCTCACAAATGCAGATCCCATTAAATGGAATGATTCCATGCCAGGCATTAGGGGCCTCGCTATTTTGAGAAGGAAACTGTCCAAGAATAGCAACTGGCTCAGTCCTTCAGGTGTCCACAAGTGATATCAAAGACAAAAGCCAGGCCCACGGGAGGGAGGGAATATGTTTCTGTGCCTGATCCTTTCTCCAAATCTCATCTCGGCTGCATGACACTGAAGCACCTAATTGAGCCATTGAGCATGATGTGTTCTCCTGACCATCCTTCTAGAACCATTGTCCACCAGTTTCTACCTTCTGATGGTGTTTTAGTCACCTGCACTTACAAACAGGTGCCCACACTGGCCCTCTCTCCCCCTCTTTAGGACAAATAGAAGGGCTCTGGAAGAGAACTCCTAAGAGCTCTTCAGCTGTAAAACGGGATCTTCATGGGTTAGGATGGGTGCAGACTGAATCTGAAAAAAGCAAAGCAAACAAGTTAACACACAGACGTACACATGCATTCAGGGCAAATATCGAGAGAAGCAGAGCATTTCTGACAATAACAAGGTTAATAAACATTGTGGAATTAATTATGTGCTCAGAGAGAATGTTCACATGCAGTTCTACCACCTGCTGCAGCTCAGGGGCCTACCCTGGATCCGGGCTGTGTCTTAAAGTGGCTCAGACCAATGCTATTTCATTAATTATCCACAGACTACACCATGCTATATACATTCCCAAGTGAGGATATTGCAAATTTTCACGTTTGGAAAGTAACCTAAAGGGTTGAATCAGTATTTTGTTTCAATTTCAATACAGGTGGAACAACAAGCAGTAATGGGGGGACATACGGAATTGACTAACTTAATTTCCACTGAGCCTAACTCAAAAAAGCTCCATTCAACTTTGCACAATATTTAATAAAGGTGACCCTGAGACAGATTGCTGGTGATAATGACATTCTAATATCATCTTGTTGAGCTCCAACTTACTATTCCAACAGCAAAAATGCCTAAGCACCATTCTTGGTATTCTTAGGTTACAATGTTACCACCAATGCAGTTATGTTGAGTTTTGCAAGAAGAGGGTTGTGACAGACGGTGGGGTAGGATGGTTTCTTTTCAAAATGTTAACACCCGGTTCTAGACCCTGTTTTCCATAATTGAATGAGCACTTGGCATCACAGTGTGAAGAAAGGTGCTAGAAACTAATCATGATTTAAAAAGTGCTAAAAAATTAATACGATTCTAATAAAAATTTCGTTGTTGGCTGTTTGAAGGCGGTCAAGTAATATTACTGTTAATCATGTGAAAAGCTTCAGAATAAAAGTCATTTCAGAACCATTCTTCTCAAGAGCTCAGAGTACCTAACTGTTCCTAATGGCCCACAAAAGAATGCTGAGGAAGAGAGGAGGAGAAATAAGGACGAGGGATGTAGCTTTTGTTTGGAAGTCAGACACGATGAGACACAGTGAGGGTCGAGTCTTACTAAAAGGAAAATACTTGCACATACATACACACGTAAACACACACATTCTCTCACACGCACACATAAAACCAAAAACATGGCAAGAAATACAGCCAGAATAGCTGCCTCCTAGACCAGAACCAAACTGGTCTAGAGGACATGAAATTTCAAAAACTGGTCAACGCAGGCTCCAGGAATCATGACAGATGGAGTCTGGCCAGAAATCTCAAGGATAGAGAGGATACCCCAAAAGACAAAGTGAGCCCAGCCGCTGGTTCAGTCTGACCTTGACCTGGGCTGCCTGCTCCATTTGTTGAAAATGGCCCTGCAAGGCATCCATCTGAGCTGCGGTCTGCTCCACAAGGTCCTGGAAGGACCTCTGCAGTTCATTCAGAAGCCTCAGCATCTGCCGGTTCTGCTGAGGGGATAGGTCCTGCGCGTGCTCCGAGATAAAGAACTGAATATCAAAAGCAAGAGCATCCAGCTGAGATTTCCTTTCAGCCATAGGCGGCTTCAAATCCTAAATAAGGAAGTGAAAAAAAAGTAAAACTTTTGGTTCTCTATCAAAGCAGAAGCTGTTGGTTTTAATCAAAGAGTCAACATAAATAAAGGGGGGTTAATTTGCTGTATTTTTATCATTGATACTGATCATTTCTAGGGCCAAACCAGCACAGGAAATCTCACTTCTGGTCTCTCTAAACTCCTCATATATTACAATTAGGTTTTCTTTACTGGACCCTGATCTCCAAATGCAGTGAATTTTTAATGATTTATGTTAATAGAATTATACTACTGCTAATCCCAGGGTATCTATAAAAAAATTTTTTTTAACGTTTGGAAAATATATCATGAATTTCTGGTCTGAGATAGATGGGCCTAATTGTATAGTCTTAGATCAAATATCTATTTGTATTTGTCCAGCACTGAGTTACTGGAAGGCCAGAAGTGGGGAAGTACTCAATTTATTTGCAGTTCACTAATACATGATTTTTAGAGTAAATAATGTTGCTTACACATTTTAAGGGTGTAAAAGATTACAGTCAGACTTTCTTATATAACAGTTACATATATATACCTACCTAACACTAGAATTTATCTGCTTTAAGACAATTAAAAGCATGCATTTTTTCCACAAACATTTAGTGGTCATCAGCTATTTAACACTGGATGCAATAAAAACAAGATAATCTAGATCCCTATTGCTCTGAAACTGAGGGTAGTCAGCAATCCTGCAGAGCAGAGAGAAGGGGCTTCTTGCATATTTATCATCAAGCTAAGTGTCTTTCTTCATCTGTGATGAATGGATTTGGGAAACTGTCATTAGGAAAACAAGACTTGGACTGTGGCTGTCTTCCCATTAGGGCATTCATTTAAGTTATAACTAGGGAGGAAACCATGCATAAGGTGCTCTGCGTTTTTATATCATATACTATGTCACAGGAATTTTATTCACTCTTGCTTTTATTTAATACTCTCAAGTCTGCAACTCACTCGCCTAATGATAGATTTGGAGGAAAAGGCATGAATGAAGATGGCAGGTCAACTCTTGCAAGACAAAAAGGGATGGGTTGCATCCAAGAAGCCTGACCATGGACAAATCATGTCTGCTTCTTTTAAGACCGGGGAAAAAGGAGAGAACAGAAGGAGAGGGCATCTTTAGTTGTGCTCTGACTTTAGAAAGAATGTAAGGAGTGTGCTATCTATAGCAGAGGGTGGATAAACCAGTGGGAGTAATATCTGGTATTATATTAAGTGTAACCAAAACAAAGAACAATGTTGGCAGCGAAGAAATACCTCAGCTCATGAGTATCTCAGGGTTTACTTTTCTCTCACTAACTTATAAAAAGAATCCATTAATTTAAAGCTTAAGAAGAAAAGCATCTCTCTAGGTCAGCGGTTGGCAATCAAATCTGCCTGCCATCTATTTCTGTAAATAAAGTTTTATTGTAATACACCCATGAACATTCATTTATGTACTGTCTATAGCTGCTTTCATGTTTCAACAGCAAAGGTGAATGGCTGCTCCAGAAATGGTCCATTTGTGTATGACCTGCAAAGCCTAAAATATTTACTATCTGGGTCTTTACAGAAAAAGTCTGCCAAGCCATGCGCTCAATCATGGATCAACAAGTCCCCTGAAATCGGTGTGTGTAAAATTAGAAACAAAGGACGGATACTAGATGCTCGGTTATAAAGACAAGATGAAGTTGATAATAATAGGCCATTCTGTAGACTCTTTGTCAGAGAATAGCTGAAAGGAGAAATAAGCATAATCACCGAAGCTCTAAGGGTATGATAACCTAAAAAACTAAACAGAGCAGACTTTATTTCTAAAATGGAAAATCAGGTTTCCCAAGAAAGAGAAGTACAGGTTCTGGTTTGCCTTGCAGGAAAATAAAATTGATGTAACTCCAAGGACAATGAAAACGGACTTGAGAATGGGTGGAGAGCCTACCTCATATTGCTGGAGGCAGTGTTTCAGGCTGTCAGTGTTTGTTTCCTCACTATATTCCTCGCTGTTCAGAAGAAGATTGGTACTGCCAACCCAGGCTCTCAGATCTTGAAGACTGCCTTCTAGCTGTTCGTGCTGACTTAACACTCTAGTCTAAGAAACAAATGGCAAATTAGATGATGGAAATCTTCAAGCCTGCCCAGACTTTGTGAGCCTTTGTGAATAAAAAGAAGCAACCTTTTTTACTTCCACAGCACTCTGGAGGTGGAGGAATCTGGAACTCCAGGTATCACTCACAGAGCTGAGGGACTTTTGAAGATTCTTGGCATCTTTCTCTAGAGCCTTCAACAGTTGAGCAGGGACTTCTTGAGGCTGGCTGATGATAATCTGATTGACACATTCTAATTCCTGATTCACCAAGGTGGACAGATCCTTTAGCTCCCTGTCTAATACCTGGGGGGATAAAGTGGAGTTACCTCCAAAATCAAGACTAGAACTCTTGCTATAATCAGCTGTGAACACAGTTTTCTGTCACCTCATGCCAACACCTGCTTTACAGCTTATGAAATGTTTTTATGTATGTTCATTTGTTTGTTTGGTTCTCACAATCACTAATTCTCAAGGTAGGCAGAAGAGATATTATTATTATACCAGATTTACAGAAGCAATGCCTCAGCATTTGAAGATGTTGTTCTATTCTATTCTATTCCATTCTATTTTATTTTTGTCTAAAGTCACCCACCTCAGCAATGGAGCCAGGACTTGGATTCAGGTTTCCTGACTCAGTGTAGTGCACTATCCAATACAACTTGCTATCCCTTTGAGAGTGTCATTATGCCTTATATAATGTGACACAAAATAAGTCAAACAAAAGAACGACACTTCCTGGGCTCCTGGGTGGCTCAGTCGGTTAAACATCTGACTTCGGCTCAGGTCATGATCTCAGGGTCTCGGGACTGAGCCCACGTCAGGCTCCACACTCACTGGGGAGTCTGCTTCTTCCTCTCCCTCTGCCTCCCCTTGCTCATGCATGTGCTCTCTCTCAAATAAATAAAATCTTAAAAAAAAAAACAAATAAAAAACTCTTCCACTCCAAAATCCAATGAGGCAAAAGGAGAAGATAGAAAAATATCCCAACCCAGCCTTCCTAACTCAGCGTCTACAATATTCTGATCCTCAGCAAAGGAGCCAGAAATAAGCTATGGGAAAGTTGGCAGTTTTGGACATCATCCTCACCTGCCCTTCAGATGCCCTCCCAAGGCCATACTCCGCATATTGAGAGAACTGCTTAACCTCTACAGTCTGTCCTCATTGTGACTCCAATCCTGTGACAAGTCTTAACCTCGGTTGAGGGAAAGCGCTCCTCTTCCTCCTTCTCAAGCTGTCTAATTTTATGTGCTCAGGAACTCATGTCATCCATTATCATTTCTTCTCTCTCCTAACTTCAAGTTCTCCTTTTCTATTGGTTCCTCCTAGTCGGCCCCAAAATCCAATCAGAACATTCTTTTTTCAGTGCATCTCCTCCAGCTAGTGTCCTACACCTCTCTCCTCGCCTGCACCACCAAGCTTCTGGAAAGAATGATTTACATTAATTGCTCCCACCTTCCAACCTCCAATTTGTTCTCACTGGAACCTCGTTGATATCCTACAGCTCCACTGAAACTATTCTTATTAAGGTTACCAATGACTCTGGGCACTAAATGCCCCTTCTAGTCCTCACTCAGTCTCCCTACTGTATTTACTCCTGCTACAACTCCTCCCTTGAGTCTCTTCTGCTTTGTCTTTTGTGAGACCAGTGTTTCCTGATGTTCTTCAGAGATCTCCAATTTTTTAATCTATTTTTTTTGGGGGGGGGGTCCTTTAAATGGTGGTGTTTTCTTTTCCTTTATTTTTTTAAATAAATAAATATATATTTTTTCTTTTTTTCAGTAGGCTCCATGCCCAGCATGGAGCCCAATACAGGGCTTGAACTCACAACCCTGAGTTCAAGATCTGAACCGAGATCAAGAGTAAGATTGCTTAACTAACTAAGCCACCCAGGCACCCCTGAACACGTTTTTCTTCTTGAATACTCTCTATTCCCTCCAAGCTGGTGGGCCTGCAGGAAGTCTCTGGGAACCTACCTTGGCCTGACACAGCAAGTCCTGTAGCTCTGCCAGGTTTAGGTCCAGAGGTTTAATCTGTTTGGTCCTCATTTCAATGTCACGTAATAGAGAGAGATAGGATACCAGCTTCTCATCATGTTCTAGACAGAGTTGTCGGTTAAATACATTCTGTGGAGCCAAAAAGAAAACTCATTCAGATCGAACATTCACCTTTAAGTCTGCTTTTAAAAGCAGGCTGTCTCACTGAGACAAACAAATTTTTACTACACATAGGGTGAGCTAGTTCACATAGATGAACTAAAACATGGCATGTGCTTATGTTGCCTCAAATCAATAGACAAAAAAAGTGATTTTATTAACTTCCTCAGGGAAGAGAGGCTCATAATTACCAATCCATAAGCATCATTTTAGCAAAACTTCCAAAAGCTATTCCAACTATAGGTACCATCACCCCGGTATTTCATATTAGCTCCAGTGTTAGTTTCTTTTTTTTCAAGATTTTATTTATTTATTTGACAGAGAGAGAGAGAGAGAGAGAGCAGGAACACAAGCAGGGGGAGTGGGAGAGGGAGAAGCAGGCTTCCTGCCGAGCAGGGAGCCCGATGTGGGACTCGATCCCAGGACCCTGGGATCATGACCTGAGCCGAAGGCAGACGCTTTATGACTGAGCCACCCAGGCGCCCCCAGTGTTAGTTTCTAACTTAAAACCCTTGCAAATTTCAGAAAGACATTCTGCCTAATTTCCTAACAACTGTGTAACAAACAGATGATGGTAAACTAAATTATACCTTAGAGAATCATCTAGTCCCCTGAAACTGTAGGTATGCACACAATTGTACATACGTAAATTCAGTATCCAGTCAGGAGTTTTAGCATTAAACTAGTTACATCTAAAATGTACATACAGACACACCACGGGGAAACTTACTTTAGTTGTTCTGGAGGGCTCTGGGTTTACACCTTCATTTCCCCTTCCCCCAGCTGTAGTCATGAAGGGAATCTGTTCACCACCAGGACTTTCTCTGAGCTTTTCCTGTGGTGTCTTCTCATCCATCTTTATTGTAGGGTATTTGAGCGGCATTGGCTTTTCTTCACTGGTCTCTGGAATAGGGGGACTAATGGTGGCATCCTGTTGTTCTGCCCTCTCTTTTTGAGACCCATCTTTGAACAGTTTCTCCGGAAGAAGGGATGCTAAGACTCTGGGAACATCCTGAGTCACCATGCCCTTAGAAGATGCTGCTTCTACATCTGTAACTATAGGGTTTGACATTTCTAGAAATGTGTCTCCAGTCATTTCCTGAGTTGTTATTTTAGATGTGAGAATTCCACAAATTTCACTATCACTTCTGCTGTCCTGATGATGAAAGTCCTTTCTGTCTGAGAATTCCAGATAACTGACTTCTTCTGGGTCTACTGTAGAAACTGTAGTTTCTTCTAACTTAAGAATTCTTGTTGAGTCAAAAGGTATTTCCTGGTATGATCTTTCTTTATATTCATTAGATGAGCAAATCAGATCTTTGGTTTCTTTGGTCTTAAAAGTAACACAGGAATCTTGACAAGAGTTGGTCTCTGGTCTGATGGTTCCTTGGAAAGGTTTGTTTGATTCAGAAATTTGGGACCTGCCTGCAACTTGGGCCTTTCCAACTGATTCCTGGTAGTATAATCCTTCAGGTCTTGGGGCTGTAGAAAAGAATGGTTCACTCTGGGCCCCACCAGTAATTTGAGATAAATTTTCTTCCGGTTTTAAAGTTGAGAGGCTCAAAGTTTTTACTTCTCCTTCATGGACCTGATTAGGTTTGAAGAATGTTAAAACATCCTGATTTACAGAAATTCCTCTGGGTATCACTGGAGAAGAGTTTTCAGCTTTACAAATAAATCCCAATTCTTTACCAGCTTCTTCTCCCTTTTCATTTATGCTTATTTCCACAGGTGGAATCTCTACATTGGATCCCTGGTCAGCTCCAATGGTGGTTTCTTGATTCAACTTTTCTTCAGAAAGAACTGGTTTGCATGTTTTGCCACTTTCTTCTATAATCACCTCCCTCTTCTCCCTCTTCCTTTTCTCCCTGGTATTCATTGGTTTCTGCATAACCTGCTCACTCAGCAATTTGACTGAAGTTTCATAATCTGATTCTTGCACTTCTGAAATAATTCTTCCTTGGCTTTCTCTTATTTCTTTAGGATCTGGACCTGATATAGACTGTTTCATATGAGAAGTAATTTCCATTTGTGCCTCTATGTTTTCCTGCTCTTCGTTTGTGTTTTTTCCCAAGTCATCCCTAGCCGCTTCTTTGAGTTTAAAATCATGACTTTCTGGGTGAGGGAGTATCACTGAACCTTGGCCCAACGATGTATCTTTATGATCACCAGGAATGCTGATACTGACAGATTCTTCAGCATCTGGAGAAGTTCTCCTTTTATCTTGATCCTTGTATTCCAATTCTTTTAATGAAATTTCCCTGCTCTTTTTGGCCTGCCCCCCGTCAGAAACTCTTGTTTTAACCTTTCCTTGTGCAGACTGACTTCCAATCTCAAATAATTTCTCACTTGCTCCTTTATCATAACTCATTCCAGCTGTCCGATTGCAAGCAACTAACATTTCCTTTCTTAGAAATTCCTTCTCTATTTCACATACTTCAATCCCATCTTGCTTTTCAATCTGAGCCCCATGATCGCAGGACTCTAAAGTATCTACCTGGATCATAGTTGCCAGTTCAGGGCTGATAAATCCTTTCTCAACAGCTTCCTTTAGAGTCACTCTCTGATCATTAAATATGTCAACAATTCCTCCATTTAATACCTGATGAGTTGCAATAATTCTTACCATGTTTTCATCTACTAATTTCTGTTCCAGAGCTGATGCCAAGGTCAGTCTTTTCCCCGTGGCAGTATCTATGATTCCCCTGGTATTTGCCTGAGCTTCCAGAACCTTCAGTGTAGATATAAAGTCCACTTTTCTAAGCTGAGCTGCTTGGGATAATGTAAGCACTTTGTCACTTGTTGCATCTTTAATGTCTGAGAAGGGAATTACTTCTAGATATCTCTGTCCAGATTCAATATCAATCTTACATTTCTTTACTAATTCTGAATAAGGAACAATTCTGTAACTTTCAGGATCTATAATCCCATGCATCATTCCTGAAGACAATATTGCTTTATTAGTAGTTAACAGTCCTTCTTTTTCAGCTTCTGCCAAGGTCAATCTCTGGCCAGAAATGAGATCCACAAAGCTTCCAGTCAAAGCCTGTATTTCTTGGATTTCTCTTTTCAAGTCTGGGGTAACAAGATCTAATTTTATGGCTTCAGGAAGGGAAACAGTGTCCTTGGTTTCAGGGTGAAAAAACTGACAGAGGCTTAAGTTCTCAACCTTTTTGAGTTGCTTGGCTAAATCTTCATCAATGATGCCATGTTCAAAGGCATTATCAACAGAAAGTCTCATTCCAGATATATGGTGAATGATACCTCCATCTACCACCTGCTTAGTCAACAACCGAACAGCCTCCTCTCTCTCCAGAAGTCCTCTGTCAATGGACTGCATGATTGTTAAAGGAGCTCTGCTATCAGGGTCCATAATTCCAGTTGTTTCCATTTGTAAGCTAATAAATCTCTCCCTAACTGTTTTCTCAGCATCTCTGCCTTTGGAGGCTTTCTCCAGATTTATAAGTTCTGTCTGGTCAGCACTGTCTACCAAGCCAAGATTTGAGGCCAGAGTTACCGAAACCTTTTTGCCTCGTTTCAGGTCAACAATTCCACCAGTCACCACCTGCCCCTCTAAAATTCTGGAGGCTGTTTGTGTGTCAAGAAGTCCAACTGTAACTGCTTCCTTCACAGAGCAGAGTGTGTGGGTACGGGGGTCCAAGACGCCACTTATGGCTTTGTCTGCCATGAGGACATTATGTAATAATTTCTCATCCATCAGACCTTCATCAATGACCTCTTCAGTGGTCAAAGACTCGCAGGTCTGAGAGTCAAAGAAGCCCCGGAACATGTTCAGTTTTCCCATAAGTTTCACAGCAGTGTGACTGGGCACAATACCTCGGGCTATTGCTTCATTTAGTAAGAGCTTCTGACCTGTTTGCTCGTGAATGATACCACCATCTAGTAATTGTGCAGATAATGTATTTAAGGTAGCTTCTTGGAGCAATTCTGAAGGATGACTGTATGACAGGGAGGTTTCATGACCACTGTCTTCCACATCTGTCTTTCCTAAAGTCATCACACTACCGCCTACAGTGTCGTGTCCTTCTGGATTTTGTTTATGGTCATCCCTATCCGAAAATGTTTTATTTAAGCTTTTCTTTTTGTCTAGAGTATGAATATTCATGTCATTTTCAGACCTTAGTTCTGATTCTAAATCTAGAGTATTCTTTACCTGAAATTGTGACCTTTTGCTTTGGGGTTTTATGAGTGGCCCTCCAGTTTCAGGTGTGTTTGCTCGTGCTGTCTGACACAGAAAAGAAGTCTTTCCGGGAGTCTGCCATTCTTCCCTCAGTGTCTCGACAGGAAAAGGATCTTTGCTTGCCACCAAGGTCACATCTTCAGCTTCCTCGGTGGGTACCGTAAGGAGAAATCCCCTGCTAACATTTTCTCTGGTGGACATTCCTGTTAGTTCTTCCTTTTTGGTGCCTAGCAATTGCCCTTTTAACTCTGATTTGCCTGTATCTGGGACCATCAAAGTATCAACATTTGGATCTCTCACTTTTTGTTCCCCCACAAACAGGTCTCTCTCAGGGTTCTCCATAGTGGAAGCTTCAATTTCTACAGTGGTCCTTTTGCCTTTTGCTTCAGTGCAATCTGCCTGATTAGGATATTCTTCACTCTGAAAAGAAAGCTGGAACTCACATGGCCTTACAGTCAGCCCATCACAGAAAGTTTCTGTGGTTTTGACATTCACTGATTCTTGTAATTCCTCAGGAGTTTCTAGTCTCTGATGCCCAACTTCCAACACTTCTGGAGGGCTTGCTTGATATTCACCTCTTGCTGTCAGTGTCTCCATTAGCTCGTTGTCTAAAAGGAGCAGCCTCTGTCCATCTCGCACATTGATATAGCTGTGAGTCATCAGCTGAAACAACAGCTTCTCGCTAGGGCTTACTATGCCCTCAGTTCGGCTCTGGCTCCGTGGCAGACCTACTGCTCCAGGATTAATGTTTAATTTGCATCGTTCTGAAGAATCTGCCAATTGCATGTGGGGCATCACATCAGGTATGCAAATTGATTTTAAGTTATTGACAAGATCTTTATCCAACATACCATCTTCTACTGCTTTTTTCCAGGACCAAACCTCTGTGCTTGCTGGTAGAAACAGAGCTTTAATATGCTGTCGGCCACTAAGGATTTTATGAGCTAGTTCCGTAGACACAATACCTTGTTCCAGGGCATCTGTGATTGGGAGGATTTCTCCAGATTCAGGCCACAGCAAGCCCATGAATGACCAAAGAGACTCCAGAATCACAAGGGCAATCTTAGGAGCTACTAGATCATTGTTCACTGCTTCATCTATTGTCAGCCTATGTCCAGTGACGGTGTCTATGATGCCTCCTGTCTGAAGCTGCCTTATGAGAATAGCACAGGCCATATCTTGGTCAATTAAATTATGTCTTATAGCCTCTTCCACAGTAAGCCTATGTCCTGTTCTTGGATCCACTATGCCACCAGCAAAAAGCTGAGCTTCCAGCAGCCGGACAGTGACCTGTCTGTCTATTAGGCCTTCCTGAACTGCACGGAAAATGCTAACCTTCCGGCCTGACTTCAAGCTCACCATTCCCCCTGCCAGCTGCTTGACAGGCAGCAGTTTCAACCCTGAGTCCTGGTGGACAATACATCTCTGCATCAGATCCAGCAAACTGACTTTCTCAGCTGTGTTGGGGTCTATCAAATTCTTGGATGATTTCAGGTAAGACTCTAACAGTGAGTGAAGCCTTGCAGAAATGAGGCCTTGGTGAAAAGCCTCCTCTAGGTTGACGCAGCTTTTATTAGGGGGGAGACTGAAACCTCCAGTTGCCAGGTGAACTTCTAAGACTTTCAGTCCAACTCTCTCACTGATTATTTTCTTTTCAATTGCTTCCACCACCGAAAGAAGGCCTTTGCTCTCAGGAAGCCTGCTTATTAAGGACAGGGCATCCTGTAGCTCTTGGAACTGCTGGTACATCTGGGGATTAATGAGGTTTCTGGCTAGACCTTCCTCCAGAGTGAGCTTTTCACTGGTCTCAGGGGCAATGAGGCCAGACATGATAACCTGGGATTCCAGGAGCACAAGGCCTGTGTCTTGGTCAATGAGGCCCTTTTGCATGGCTTTGAAGATGGGAAATATCTCCACTGTGCCTAGGTCAATCACCCCAGCAACTGCTCTGCAACCCTAAAAAAAAATGAAAAAGAAAACTGAATCAGAAAAGCCCAGCTATTGAAATGATTCATTCAAAGAACTATAGTATATCAAATTCTGACCACAAGAAAAACCCAGCCTGGGATGAGCCCCAATGTGTAAGAAACACTCTAAAGCCTGGCAGCATTAATACTAAGAAAGAATTTGTCTAAACTGCAGAATGTTGAACATGGCCAGAAGTTCACAGATTACTTGACGGATGGTAGCATTAAGCATATCTTAGTGACAAGCTCTACAAAGTGGCAAGCAGTGAAAGCGAAAGGTCAACTATTTCTAAGACTAAATCACCACAAAGGTTCTTCTAGAAATATACCATTCCCCAGAAGTGAGAAGTCAACTCTACACAGCAACTTCTCAATGTAGCAACCCATGCGGAAGACTCTTGAAAGAGCACTTCCATGCTAGTAAGTTCAGCAGGAACAGTTCACAGGATTAGAAGAAAGATTCAAGTAGGCCAGTAGCCACACAACAGGTATGCATCTCCAGAAACAGCCCAGTGTGTAGTACTCAAGCAGCTGTTTTACAGTTGGGGCAGTCATGGTCAGTGGCCACTGTTAGCGCCTCCCAGGGCAATGGCCCTGAGTTAAATCAGTCCTGGGAACTGGAAGTAGCAAGTTAAGGAAGGAACAGACTGGGGACCTTTACCTCCGGGACCACTAGCCACTTTTCTTCTGGTCCAGGCTATAACGGAGAGTACAAGCACCAGCTTACAGCTATCACTTGTGGGGCACTTAATACATGTACTGAGTGCCGATATTTAATCCTCACAACAATCCTACGAAAGCAATTATTTTAATCTTCAGTTTGCAGATGAGAAAATGAGGCACAGCGAGGTTATAACTCGTCCAAGGTCACAAAATAAGTGAGTTCCAGAATCAAATCAAGGTCTGACTCTAAATCTTATTATACTGCCTCCCCCATCAGATCCAGAAGAACATGAAGGATGGGTCAGTAGAGTTGCATCATACACAAGAGTTAGGTCCTAAGTCCAGGAAATAAGGCAAATCTTATACATTGCCAAAGTTACCCTTGCATAAAGACCTAAAAACAGCTCCTAGGAGAATTCCTATTTTGAAGCCTTTTATCACAGAATGATGGTATTCAGAAATTAACTCATTCAAGTGTTTTGCCACTTAAAACACTTTCATTACTCTCAAGTTCCTACCTCTTTTTGTTGACGTTCATTATTTTCTATAGATCATTTTGTCTGTCCCTCTTTGGTCAGTATTACTTTCTGATCCTTATATAACTCTTGAACTTATCCATGGGGCGTGTTGTTGTAGCAACTGCCCATCACTTCCCTGCCTCCTAAATAATGCATTTCATTCTGTCTCAGTGAGAGTCAGCTCTGTAAGAGCAGGTACTTTACCCATTCAGTGTCTAGGAACATTTGCTGAATTAATGAATAAATTGGTAAATAGTAAGGAAACATTTAAAATCCTTAAGCTGCTTGCCCCTAGATTTTAAAGACATACATCGAGGATTTCAAATTCAATTAGTTGCACGCTTTAAGAGACAAAGAATGGAGGGCAAATGTGGGAACACATTGGTTCACATCCCTATCTCACTGTATTTGTTCAAATAACGGAGTAACAGAATTCTCCACACTACTTAAAATATTACGTGTTGTTCCCTATCCCCCTCCTGTGTTCTGACCTAGAAAGTAGTTCAACTTGTATAAAGCAAATATATGTTACGCGAGTCTACCAGCTGTCTACAGAGACTGAAGGGAAAATCACACTGCATAGGCCTCTGAGATACATGAATAATCCCTTTTACAAAATCCATGTCAAGATGGTTCAGAAGCAGACAAGACGACAGAGGAAAAGATTCCTTTGAAAACTTGTAATTTCTTCTCTGAGAGTCCTTGAGTCTCAAAGATGCTGATATTGAAGAAAGACCTGGAGTCTGGCCAGTTGCTAGACAAAGAGAAAAGACTACATGCTGTTCCTTCCAGTAGTCTCTTAATTGAAGGACAGGCAGGAAGCACTGAGCTGGGAAATAATCCAGAGAAATCCAGTTCAGTCCCACCAAACATGGGCATTCTGACCTAAACAAGCAGAGCAAGGCAGAGGGAGAGTAGGAAGGGAAACATAAAAGGCTTCTACTTACCAGAGTCGCAGCACGCCTTGGGCAGATAGAGAGAGAGCCTTACGGAGCAGCTCAGCCTCATCGCACACACAGTGTAAGCTTGGGGTTAGCGTCCAGCATGCGACTGTTTGTTTTTTTGCAAAAAAGAACCCCAAACAGGTCGTCCTCTTTTCCCTTTTGTGCATTTGTGCTTAAACTCCAAAGGGTTAGTGAAACTTGTAAGCAAGGATGTCAGTTAATCAGAACAATACTTCACATGAAACACACGAACAGTAACAGGGGACACATCATGCTCAATGTAGTGGTGCTTGGCAGCTTGGCTTTCTTTTTTCTCTCCCCCTTTTTAACCTTTCAAAATGAGAACTGGGTGTTCTCAGCAAGCAATTGTTAAAACTTTTCACATACTCCCTTTATGGTGAAGCAATAAGCCATTAAAAGTGGGCTACCTTACATGGAGAATGCTAAACCAGCACATTCTTTTTGGAAATCTACTCTCAAATAAATCATAGTTGGTTCTGTCTTGTGGTCTTTACAACTCTAGCTCCTGATGCATCAATTTCATATCCAAGGACCAGAGTCAAAGCATGTTTTGTCTGAATATCATTTTGAGCATCATCTAGACCAAATCTGATAGCCACATGACCTTAAATTTTGACCTGCCCCACATATGTTGGCCATTGCTTCACAACATAGGAAATAAGCAGGCAAACACACATATATATCCCAAAGACACATGTATATAATATGGTAAGTTTACATATACACACAGGTATCCAGGAAGAACTGAGGACAACCAGGAGAACTTGACAATTTTCATATGGTCCAGGAAGTGAACATGAGTGGGAATTGGTAAAGATGTCACATGATGGGATGACTATGGGTAAGGGGAACCAGCGTCTCAGTCAGTACAGCTAATCTACCAGTTGGCTTGGAAATGAACATTTCTCATTATTTAGTAGATATGAAAAAAAGTGTGGGGGAAGAGGACACGGCTTTTTCTTCCCAATATTCAGAACTTTTGGCTATCAATTTTTGAGTGGCAATGCCATGAAGGAGTACTCTTGCTGCCCTGTGATCAGATATAATACAGGATTTATGTTCTCCTCAATTGTGGTCTGCCACAAAATGCCAGGCAACAGAAATGGTGAACCAGGGTCTACAGGGTTGGCCATGAGTGCCTTCTAGTATTCTTGACTGACCAATACATCATGGAACCCCAGTAAAGAAACACAAGACAAATGGCTGCTATGGTGAGGTTAAAAATTAAGTCACATTGGTCATGGAAAGCTAGTGAACATGATTCTCAAACAGCAAAGCTGCTTTCGTACCATTTGAAAGGTACTCTTCCCATTTGGAGAAAGAAACTAAAAGTACCTTTTGTTCTGTCTGCTGGGCCAACTGGCTCTGGAGTTGCTGAAGCTGGTTTGCTGAACCATCACAAAGGTCATGGTAAGCCTTATTAAGGGCATTCATCTGCTCAGATATTTGTTCGTTCTCTTTTTCTGAGAGCCTGGAAGATGGAACATTGAAGCTCTTTTAGAGAAAAACCTTTCTCCCAACTGTCCTCTATTGCTTCAAAATCATGACTTCTCCATCTTGGATGGTATTCTTCTTTGTCACGTTAACTATGGATCATCTGGTCACTCTTCCATATTCACTGAACACTTTGGCTTCTGGCTGATATTCCTGTCTATCTCAAATCAAGTCATGGTTCTTGGTGATGTCAATGTTCATGTCGCCAACTGTCTAACAGCCTATGCTCTAGGCCTGCAACCTTCTCAATGCAAACAGCTCTGATCCAAATGGCCTCTACTCCACTTGAACTGCACCCACACACAGCAAACTCTGATCCTGCCATCATCTAAAATTATTCTACCTCTGAACTTTTAAACTTCAAGAATCTACTGTCTCATAGTAACTTCTGATTACAACCCTATCTTTCCAGTTGTGTTTCCTTACTCTTATACTGCTTCTCTTTTCAAAATAAAATATTTTAAACAGACAAAAGAGAAAAATAAATGAACTCTCATTTACTCACTATCCAACTATCCAGCTTTACCAAATTTTGATACTGTACCAGATTTACTTGAGATCCTTTTCTTTTTTCTTTTTTTAAAATTTTATTTATTTGAGACAGAGAGAGAGTGAGACAGAGAGAGAGAGCATGAGCAGGGGGGAGGGAGGGGCAGAGGGAAAGAGAGAAGTAGGCTTCACAAGAAGTAATCTGATGTGAGGCTCAATCCCAGTACCCCGGGATCATGACCTGAGCCAAAGGCAGACGCCTAACCAATTGAGCCACCCAAGCACCCCTAGATGCTTTTCTTTTTTTTAAAGATTTTTTGAGAGAGAGAGCGGGGAGGAGGGACAGAGGGAGAAGCAGAGCGAGAATCTCAAGCAGACTCCCTGCTAAGCATGGAGCCCGATGTAGGGCTCTATTTTACGACCCTGAGATTATGACCTGAGCCGAAACCAAGAGTTGGACCCTCAACTGACTGATCCACCCAAGTGCCCCAACTTTATTTTTTATTTTTTATTAACATATAACATATTATTTGTTTCAGGGATACAGGTCTGTGATTCATCTGTCTTATATAATACACAGCGCTCATTACAACACATACCCTCCCCAATGTCCATCACCCAGTTACCCCATCCCCCCACCCCCTCCTATCCAGTAGCCCTCAGTTTGTTTCCTAAGATTAAGAGTCTCTTATGGTTTGTCTCCCTCTCTGGTTTCATCTTGTTTCATTTTTTCCTCTCTTCCCCTATGATCCTCTGCCTTGTTTCTTAAATTCCACATATCAGTGAGATCATATGATAATTGTCTTTCTCTGACTTATTTCACTTAGCATGATACCCTCTAGTTCCATCCATGTCACTGCAAATGGCAAGATTTCAAATTTTTGATGGCTGCATAATATTCCATTGTGTGTGTGTGTGTGTGTGTGTGTGTGTACCACATCTTCTTTATCCATTCATCTGTTGATGGACATTTGGGCTCTTTCCATAGTTTGGCTATTGTGGACATTGCTGCTATAAACACTGGGGTGCAGGTGCCCCTTCGGATCACCACCTTTGTATCTTTGGCCAAGTGCCCTAACTTTAGAACCTTTCCATAGAAATAAGACATTACAGATATATTCCAAGTCCAATGTACATTTGTAACCAACCCCGTTCTTTTTTACTTTTCTCCCTAGAGGTAACCATGATCTTGAATCTGGTGAATTTTACAACTTTCTTATCTCATTCTATATTGTTCTTGAGAATGAATCCTATGATTCCTATTATAACTACCCATCAGCTTACTGAGCTTTCCCAAGCCTTCCTAACTCCCCCATTTTTTCTTAATCTTAATCAATCCTCCCTAGGATCCTCTCTTTGGACTTCAGACTCCACAATCCATCATCTTAGTCAGGTCCCTCCTATTGTCCTTGAACTCTGTCCTTGCTAATCTGATGAAACTCCTGCCCCATATCAATCGAACCACAGGATTTCTCTGCTCCTGCCTGCAGGTGACGTATATCGTGTGTGTGTGTGTGTGTGTGTGTGTCGGGAGGGGGGTCCCCTGTGGAGGAGATCTTACTGGTTCCCAGCTTCTACTAGACCTCAGAGCTTCCTGACAACTCTCTTAGAGGCTCTAATCAATTCTAATTCCCTTGCCCTCAGCTCCCCTAACTCACAGCAAACAACATCTCTGCCTATTTCAAAGAGGAAATGCAGACCAATGGGCATGAATTCTCTCACCTTCTGGCTTCACTCCTGCCATATTTACCTCCGTCCACACCTTTCCTAATCTCCTTTTCCTCAAACCTTAGAGGAAAAGTTGTCTTGGTTCTGGTCTATGGTTGTACTTTCCACTCAATGATGAATTTTATCCTTTCCTGCATCTTCCAGGACCTCTCTCCTATTACTTCAGTTTATCTCTTTTTCCTTTTGGTCCTTGAGATTCAGTCCATAAACACAGCTAAGTCCCTCTGATCTTTTAAGAAAACAAGTCGTCTTCTTTTTTTTTTTTTTTAATTTAAGAGGATTCCACACCCAGCACAGAGCCCAATGAGGGGCTTGAACTCATGACCCTAAGATCAAGACCTGAGCTGAGATCAAGAATCAGAACAATTAACTGACGGAGCTACCCAGGTGCCCCAAAACAAACCTTTCTTGATAATATACTCTACTTTAATTATTTACTGTATTATTTCTGTCCTTTCCTACGGCCAGGCTTCTTGAAAGAGTAATCTAATTTTGCTATCACTACCTTCCTCACCTCATGTGCTCCCCACTCCCCATCATACTCAATCTGACATCATAACCTAATTTTCACCAGTCACCAAAAACTTCCAATTTGCCAAATTTAATAGAAACTTCTCAGTCTCAATCTTGCTTGACTTCTGACTACTTTCTTCTTTTTAGAATTCTGTTCTCTCTTGGGTTCTAAGGTATCGCTCATAGTTTTCCCTGTACTTGTGTAAGGCTTCCTTTACAGGCTGAGGAGCACAGAGGAATCCTTGAACCCTTGGAAGCTAATTCACTTATGGTTTTTACTATGCTGATGACTCAGATCTATATCACTTTAGACTTCTCTCATTAATTCTAAATTTACATACACAGTTACCCATTGGACAACTTTAGGGAAACTATGTTAAGGCATAAATTAATGTATTAGGTACTTCTTAATACATTCTAAGTATTTCCACTCTGATGTCCTCTAGGTTCTTCACATTCATAATGTCTAAAACCAAAGCTGCCTTCTTCTCCCTCAATTCGTACCTGCTTTTATATTCCCTATCTTGGTTAGTGACATCACCATACACTCAGGGGCCTAAGCCAGAAACCTGGAGGTTATAGCTCACTATTTTCATTTGTCACCAAACACTGTAAGTTCATCATCCTTAGTATCTTTTGAACCTTTGCCCTTCTCCACCCTTATCATTTCTCACCTGTATCATCACAACAGCCTCCTTATTGGTCTCTCAGGCCTACACTCTGTCCCCATGAAAATCTATTATCCGTAAAACTGTTCTAGAAACCTTCATCAACAAAATCCAATCACGAATAAGACCCTTCCCCATAGCCGACAAGGTAAGATGCAAACTCTTCGGCATGAATTACAAGGCTCTTCATAATCTGGCTCTTGCAGCCCTGAACTCTCACCATGACCCTAAGTTTTAGTCAGGTAGATTCAGTCCCCTAGATGTGCCATAAACTCTCATTTAATACTCACTTATGACCATGCTTGGCCAAGAAGATCTGCGAAGTTTTAATGGCCTCAGAGACTTGTTCCCTCTTGGTTGTCAGCTCCTCTGCCAGAACCTACGTGATAGAAACAGAGTATAGCTTCAGAACCCAAGAAATTAAAGAATCAAAATTATTTGAAATAACATGTTAAAAATCCTAGGGAAAAACTTAGCTTAGGTCAGATTATTATTACTAATGAACTATAGAAAGTTGATTAAGAAGGCAGAAGTACAAATAAGATGACTTCTTAAGTTTCTTTAAGTCCTGGGAGTTAAGATTTATTGAGATAATCATTCCTGGAGTGGTCTGTTTTATTCCCACCTACTGCGTTATTACATATGATTCTACCCAACAAGAGACAGATGGACCTTCTACTTACCTGCTGATCTAAAATAGCTTTTTCAATGTCTGTTGATTCTTTGGTCTGGGATGAGGTAGCTTTGCTTTGTGTGTTCCTTGCCAGGGTAGATACCCAGCCCAAAAGTTCTTTAACTTTCTCCACATGCTCCTGTTTTTCCTCTTCTACAACTTTCTAGAATAGGAATTAGAAAATCAGTATCTTGGTCAATGCCTTATTAAACTGGCTTGACTTCTGATTTCCTAAAATAAAGATATGAAAGTTATTTAAATCAACAGGAAGCTAAAATAACCCCAAGATAAATATAATTCACCCAGTTTAGAGCATTGTTCACAGGTACCTAACTGTATGATACCAGTAGCTAAATTCATCAGATCTAGGTTAGCACCTTTCTAAAAAAAAAGAACTTTTTTTAATATATGAAGGATGTTCAGTAATTATTTACTGATTTTTATTTATTTTTTTATTTACTGATTTTTAAAAACCCTTTATGTATACCATCGTATTTTCATGATTCTTAGATGTACAGGTAAAGAGAGTGAAATCTACAGAGACTAAGTGAGGTAGCTGTTGACATAAAGTTTTTTGCTAATTCACACAGACAAAAATTGGTGTGAGTTAATGTTTCCAACAGCATTTCTTTTATAGAAGTAGGTGAACTTGCAGAAACTTTTTTGAAAAGACAGAAATTTTTTAGAATTACAAAAAGATTATATACTCATTACAACAAATTCAAATAATCTGAAATGCGTAATGTATGTCCCTTTAATCTTATTTCCCCAGAAATTTGGTGTACTGCTCATCTTTGAACAGTGGGGTTTGAACTGCTCAGCTCCACTCACACGTGAGTTTTTTTCAAGAAATACAGTACAGCACTGTGAATGCATTTTTTCTTCCTCATGGTATTCTTTTTTTTTTTAATTTTTTTTTTTTTTAAGATTTTTATTTATTTATTTGAGACAGAGTGAATGAGAGAGACAGAGAGCACATGAGAGGGGGGAGGGTCAGAGGGAGAAGCAGGCTCTCTGCCGAGCAAGGAGCCCGATGCGGGACTCGATCCTGGGACTCCAGGATCATGACCTGAGCCGAAGGCAGTCGCTTAACCAACTGAGCCACCCAGGCGCCCTCCTCATGGTATTCTTAACACCTTCTTTTCTCTAGCTTATTTTATTATAAGAACACAATATATAATAAATCTATTTCATTGTTTTTAACAGTTTCATAGCATTCCATTGTATGGAATTTGTATGTTTTCATTATTTCTCTTTAATAAATTATGTTTTATTAAGGATCTTTGCTCATGTTTCCTTTCTTCACACTTACAATATTTCTATAATGAAGATACTTGAAGGTGGGATTGTTGGACATAATAGAATTAATCCCCATTATTCATGAATTCCATTTTTGTGAATTTGTCTGCTCACTAGAATTTATTTATAAGCCCCAAATCAATACTGGTGGCATTTTCGCAGTCATTCCCAGATATGCCCGATGTTCCCAGCTGAGGTAGAACAAGGGGACACTCTACCTTCTTGTTTCAGCTCTTAACAAGTGTCCCTTTTTTAAAAATTATTTGTTATGTTGATCACCATACATTACATCATTAGTTTTTGATGTAGTGTTCCATGATTCATTGTTTACGTGTAACACTCAGTGCTCCATGCAGAACGTGCCCTCCTTAATACCCATCACCAGGCCAACCCCCCCCCTCCCAGCAAGTGTCCTTTTCACAGTCTATTTAGTGCCATGTTTTTCACAATTTTCGTTGGTGATTTCACTGTTTAAAATAGACCTAACCATAGTTTTGAAGTGCTGTCTTATGTTCCTAAGCATAAGAAGGCTGTGACGTGCCTTACAGAGAAAATGTATGTCAAATTAACTTCATTCAGGTGTGAGTTAGAGTGCTCTTGGCCTGAATCAACAGAGTATATTAAATATAAAAAGATTATGTGTTATTTGTTGACAGAAATGTGTGACCAGAGGCTTACAGGAACCTAGCCCTGTATTTCCCCCTAAGTGCAAGAGCCCAGCATTCCCTAGCGCAGCGTGCAGAGCAGCGTCACAGAACACAACTACCGTGACTAAGGAGAAGGGGCTGTATGTGCGCTTTAAATTTTGACAGATGAGACCCGGGATTTTTAATTCTATTTTCAAAATAATTTAGGACCCAGCTGTCCTCACCTCCTCCTCCTCCAGTCGCCGGAGTGCATCACTGATATATTTTACATGCTGGGTGGTTAAGGTCACCAGCGCTGTGTAGCGAGTTCTTAAGTCCATGAACTATGGTTCAAAAAAACAAACAAACAAAAAACAACAGTAACAAAAAAACAATTTAGATAAATTAGCTGCCAGAAAAGTATATTTAAATAGTTGAAAATAAGAGGAAGTTTTCATGAAATCACATGCTCCACAGAAAGGTGAACCCTAAATCAAACTGTCAGGGCCCCGACAAACAAATCTTTCTTTAAGGGAAGAGAGTGGCGTGACCTTTCCCCGCCCTTTCACCTCTTGCGTGATGGCATCTGAGGAGGAAAGCATCCGACGGCGCTTGCCAGGGGATTTCTGCTGTGATTCCACAAAGGCCTTGTACGTCATCAGTTGCAATTCATAGTCCTGGGGGAGGAAGAAAGTTCACTACATTTACATAGGGCTTTACAGCTCCCGTTAACTCAGGTAACTCACGCAACAGAATCATAGTACTTCATTGCTGGAAAGCATTTTGGGGTTCATTTAAACCAGTGGTTAGCAAACTTTTTCCTTAAAGGGCCAGATGGAAACTATCAGGCTATACGATCTGTCATAGCTGCTCAACTCTACCTTTGTAAGTGAAAGAAGCTGGAGATAATCAGTAAATGAAAGGGTAAGACTGTGTTATGATACAACGTCATGTATGGACACTGAAAGTTGAAGTTCATAGAATTTTCGTGTGTCATGAAGTGTTCTTCTTCTTTTGACTTTTTTTTTTTTTAAGCCATTTCTCATGGGCCATGGAAAAACAGGTATGTGGGCTCAGTTAAGCCTGTGGGTCATAGTTTGCTGAGTCTTGAGTCTGCACTTTGCTGTTTGCTGACCATCCTTTTCATCTCATCCATTGGGAAACTGAAGCCCAGAGACAGGAAGTGCTTTTCCCTGATTAGTCAGTGGGGGAGCAACAGAGTCATCCTAAACCAGTGCTTGTCTCATGTCCCCGTGCTATGCTAACACTCCCTCTGTAATCCTGAGACTGCCCCCCTGGGCCAGGCCCTCTTCATGCCCATGTGGACGGGCCCAAGAGCCTCTTACTACTCTCCTGCTTTGTTCTCTTCCTAATTTATTTTCTATCCTGCCACGAGAATAACTTTTCTAAAACATAAAGATGACCACTTCGTTCCTCTGTTTGAAAGCTTACAAAGATCTAGAGCAGAGCTTCTCAAATACCAACATGCACACAAATCATCTGGGGATCTTACTGAAATTGAAATTCTGATTTGGCAGGTGGAAGATTCTGCATTTCTGACAAGCTCCCAGATGATTCTGATGCTCCTAGTTCTAACACCCCATGTTGAGGAACAAGAATAGAAGGTAAAGTGAAGAGACCTGGACATAGCCTTTCATAGGTGGGCCTCAACCTCCCCTTCTCCTTTTCCACAGTCACTGCTTCTTATGTATCATACACCTTCTAGCTACGCCAGCATATCTGCTATTTCCTCATATGATCATTATATTTCCATTCCTCTGTGCCTTTGATTAGGCAGTTCTCTTTGCCTAAAATGTCTTGCTTTCTGTTGTCTACTTAGAAAACTCTAGGCAGAAGGAAAAAAACACAATGAGTTCCTTAAGCAGCCTATAAAAAAAATAGTAGTAGTGGGGCACCTGGGTGGCTCAGTCGGTTAAGTGTCCGACTCTTGGTTTCAGCTTAGGTAGTGATCTCGGGGTCGTGAGAATGAGCCCTACATCGGGCTCTGTGCTCAGTGTGGAGTCTGCTTAAAACTCCCTCTCCCTGGGAGGCCTGGGTGGCTCAGTTGGTACATGTCTGCCTTTGGCTCAGGTCATGATCCCAGGGTCCTGGGATCGAGCCCCACATCGGGCTCCCTATTCAGCAGGGGAGTCTGCCTTTCCCTCTCCCTTTGTCCCTCCCCCCGCTCGTGCTCTCTCACTCACTCCCTCCCTCTCTCTCTCTCAAATAAATAAATGGAATCTTTAAAAAAAAAAATTAAAAAACAGTAGTAGTAATAAAAAAGTAATAATAATAATAACAGGTGCTACCATTTACTGAATGTATTTTGTTTGACGCAATGTCCTATGTATACATTATCTCATGTAATGTTGACAATCACTCAGTGAGGTAGTTACTGTTCCCATTTTGTAGATATAGCAACAGACACTCTGAGAGGCTAAGAAACTTGCTCAAAGTCCTAAGCCTGGAAAGTGGTGAAGCTAGGATTTGAACTCAATTCTTCATGATACCAAGTCTTCTGTTATTAACTAAAGAAATGCATTCATTCAAAAAGTATTTGTTGAGCATCTACTATGTACCTGTCATTGTTCTGAGTGCTCTACATATAGTGGAAAAAAAAGTTAGAAAAAAACCTTGCTCCCTTGGAACTTACATTCTAACAGGAAGGAACACAATAAATAATCATCTCAGGTCATTTTTATTTAAAGATGTTATCAGATAAACAGGGAGGGGGGACCAGATCATGCAGGGCCTCAAAAGCCATAAACAGCTTTAGAATTTTATTATGAATAGGATATGAAGTCACTGAACAGTTCTGAGCAGAAGAGTGACATGATTCAATTTACCATATTTCAACTATTATGAGATGCATATTTCCTCCACATTTTAGGCTCTCTAAAACTAGAATAAGTCTTACAATCAATGGTATTTGCATAATTGGCAGAGTTTCCTCTTTTTTAGTAGTGTATAAAATGATGTCTGAGAATCAGTGACACGCAGTATATTCTAAAAAGGTGAATCTGGCTACTGTGTGGGAAAATAGCCTGTGGGACAGGAGTAGAAGCAAGAGATCAGCTCAGAGGTATTAGAATAGTCTATGGAAATTCCTTACTTAGGTGGAAAACAGGGAAATGGGGGCAGGTGGGTGGCTTACAAAAGACAGACCAAGGACATATTGGAAGATGGAGCCAAGTTGTTCACAGACTGAACATAAAGTTTACGGCAAAGAGAAGAATTAAGGATGACTCTCAGGTTTTTTGCTTCAGCAAGTAGGAAAATGGGACACTATTTCCTGGAACAGGCAAGACAATGAGAAGTATATTTGAGAGGAAATCCAATACATTCTGTTTCTGATACGGCAAGTTTAAAAAACCTGTGGATCATCCAAAGGGTGACTCCTTGAATCAGAGCTGATGTCTGGTACCACTCTGAGCATTCCCAAATGTAGGGCCATGAAGAGTACACATCTGCATTAACTAGAAGATGGGGCCAGCCTCTAGTAGAAGCACTTATTTGTCCAGAAACAAAACCTACAGTGACAAGGAAGATCTTCCCATGCTGGAGATCCTTTATGTGCCTTTGGGGATATGCTAGAGTTACCTTTACAATAGTGGAGTATTGCTGAGAAAATTTTTGACACTGGTCCAGCTTTGTCTGATTCTTCTCGATTTCTGCAAACAGATCCTAGAAACCAAAGTATCACAACAACATTATCATTGTCCCTACTGTCGTCAAAACTGCTGAGCATTTATTATATTCTAAGGCAGTATTCAAATCTTAGCTACATCAGAATCACCTGCAAGGCTGAATAAAATACAGACTGCTGGGCCCCACACCTCCAGAGTTTCTGATTCGGTAGGTTTGGGTAGGGCTGAGAACCTGCATTTCGAACAAACTCCCAGGTGATGCTCATGCTACTAGTCTGGAGTCCACACTTCAGAAACCACCGTTCTGCATATTTTACACGTGTCACTTCATTTGACCTCAACAATAATAACCTTATGAGTGAGGGAGTTTGAACAAATAATGTAATATACCCATTTTATTGATGAGGAAGTAGAATACTGAGAGGTTAAGGAATTTGGTCAAGGTCTCATAGTGAGTGAGTGAGCCAGGACTGGAATCCAAGCAATCTAACACCAGACTTCATACTCTAAACTGTAATGCTACACAAAACAAGCCACACACACACACACACACACACACACACACACACACACACACACACACACACACAGAAAATCCCCAAAATGCTAACAAGTAAAAACCACTTCAAATAATTTTTGTCCATTCACATCTTTCCTGGTTTTTAATGCCCTGGCTTCTAATCCTAGTAAGATCACATGGAGTATCAAGAAACAAAGTGAAGCAAGATCATTTTAATCTGTCCACCTATGGTTTCAGTATACAGTCACTACAACTCGGGATTGGAAGGGACCTTACGAGTC
Source organism: Mirounga leonina (assembly GCF_011800145.1). Taxonomy (NCBI): domain Eukaryota; kingdom Metazoa; phylum Chordata; class Mammalia; order Carnivora; family Phocidae; genus Mirounga; species Mirounga leonina. The sequence goes on from NW_023270447.1 coordinate 64,110,412, forward strand.
TGTCTGGCCCAAATGCAAAACCCGTATCATCTTGAGACCATTCTGCTTGAACTCTTTTCAGAAGAGGAGGCTCAGAATGTCTTACCATTTGGGGGAAGCTTAATAGCTAGTCCATCATCTTCTTTTATGATGAATTAAGCCCCACGCCCTCCCGCCAACTTTCACCACGCTGCTGTCACACCCACCGTCTGCTGGCTGAGCTGCTCCGACAGCACTCTGCTATCCTCTGCCTGGCCTGGCTTCATCATTTCCTGCTGGGCAGTGGTTTCCTCAATCCATTTGATGAGAGTTCCATGGCAGGCTCTGTAATCTCCCAGAACTTCCTGGATACTTTCTAGCTCAGACTGGCTGGAGGAGCAAAGGAAAAGAAACTGCCATCAGATACCTTGGTACAAACAATAAAATAAATGGCGCAATTCCCTCCTTAGTCCCTTTCTCTAGCTGGGCTTGATCACAGAGGATACATCTTTTTTCTGTGGAAGGGCAGTGCCATGCCAAGACCTATGCTTGTACCCAGTGCCCTGTGGGGTGAAGGTGAGTAGAAAGCAGTTGTGCAAGCTAGCCTTGGACACTGCCTGGGAGCCCAGCATCCCACGATGATCCTTGTCAAATTTTTACCTAGGTTGCCAAGGATCACCCGGGTTGTCAATAAGGTAGTACTGGCTGTATACTTTGGTTCCCTGATGACAGAGTACCCCAGTTATGATTTAGGGAGCGCTGTAATTTTTTGGGTTAAAGTAGTAGTTATTTTCTGTTAACTTCGGTAATAGTTTCTTATATCACTTTCGTTAGTCTAGCTAGACTTGGGATAGTAATTCAATTATAGAGAATCAATCCAAACTTAGGAGTTGCTAGAACTCCTCTCTCTATATATTTGCCTACCCAGCCTAGCCTCAGAAAGGTCATTTTCTATCTTTCCTACTCAAATCAGACATCAGAAGAGGGAGTTCAAGTAACAGAAATTAAAACCGCTGAATTAGCAAATGAAAGTGGAAGAAATTCTGCAAAGCTACACTATGAAAAATGGCTCACAGTTGGATTCCTTGGCATCATGGCTTAACTAGATAAAAACTAGAACAGGAGAAGCATAGCTCACAGGACCATCCCTGCTGATCCAAAAGCAAGCCTCAGGTCTGCTTTGGTGTTGGTGGTGCCAATTTTCTGTCCCTTCTCTCATCCAGAATTCATATGGTCACTCACTTTGTACCCTTGTCTATCACTTCCTGCCTTTAAATAAGAATACACAGATATAATTCAATTTCTGTTTAAAACCTAGTCCCTGAATACGGAAAAAGGGTGAGGCCGCCACTCACCGGGTCTCCAGCTGGACAATGACCCGGTGCCAACGGTCCTGCAGCTGGGAGCCTTTGTCCTGGTAGCGCTCCAAATCCAGGTTTCGCTCTGGGGTCAGACGACTCAGCTGCTCTGCCACTCGCTTGGCCTTGGCAATTTCCTCATCCAGGACTGAAAACACTGAACTCTTGTCTTTCACATCACTAAGCCAGTGCTATATAAACACAGGCACAGGTTAAATATGTTCCATGCTAAAAAGGACATGTTTATAGCTGGCTCCACATTAGATCTGGAATTCAGAAGCTAGACCTTCTAGTGTTTGTGCGAGAAACACCTCCACAATGCTCACTGGGAGGCCAAGGACAGGCGGTACAGTACAGAGAAATGTGCAAAGATGAAACCTGGCTCTCCCACTTATAAGCTATGAAACCAAGATAAATTGTTTAGCCAATCTGAATCTCAGTGTGCTCATCTGTGAATGGAGATTAAAATCTCTTCCCTATCCACCTCACAGTTCTGTGAGAATCAATGAGATAATAGCTAAGTGATTTACAAACTTACAGTACCATCATGATTGTATCTGATTTAGCTGTGATTTTACTGGGGAGAAAAGGGAGAAGATAAATAGAAAGGCATAGTCCTCTACTTTCCCTTTCCAGCTAGACATATTTCTCAGTCCCAGCTTCTTTGAATCCACGTTAAAATATATTAAATATGATATTCTGCCTAGTTCAAATGCAAACTTAAAACACTGTCATGCCATCCAAAATTGCATTTCTCTGCTAACCCAAAGCAATGGATATGTTAAATCAAGCTCCTACGAAACTCAGAAACTCAGAGCAACCAACCCGTAATGTAGACCGATGGGACTCCAGAACTGAGAGATCTGCTGGTACTGCTTCTTCTTGACTCAGCTTGATTTCATAACCTTTGACCAAGAGTTCAGCGTCCTGGATGCTACGCACTATAACATCGATTGTCTTTAGCCTATGAGGGTAAAATCACCTACGTTAACACACACATTTTAAGAGCTGAGCCACAGAATTGGAGTGCTACAGAGAGGTTCCCAAACGTAACTGCTAAAATCAGTTTTACCATTACTAGATGATGACAGGGTTTCATAAAAACAAGAAAGCATGGCATACATGTTGCCAATTTAAACCAATTCAAAATAAAGTTCTTAGTGATACTGGGACACACATACACATGTGGTGGACTCATAGGAGAAACAACATGAGGCCAGAAACCCACTCAACACTATGAAAAGTCTAAGATCGGTGACCCCTCTTTCATGGTCATGGTGGGTAGAGGGAAAACCTTCAAAGACTATATTTAGTTCAACTGAAAATTTTTATTTTTATTCTTTAGCGTCCCTTTTTCTTTTTTCAGAGGTATCTAAACAAACAGAAATGAGGTACGAAATAGTCCTAACACTGCAAATCCATCTCCCTTTCTGTATCACTGGCATTTCTTCGCTGCACCCCAATGAACCCACTCAATGTTGCCTGGAAGTAAAGCCAAAGTCTCTCTTCATGAGCACATGCTCTTCAAGACCTACAACCTCTCTGGATTGTTCATGAAACACTCCAGGCATTTCCCCTTCTCACCCCAGTGAAAACACTGTCCTTTGGATCCAAATCCTCAGCTTACTCACTTATTCAGATAGACAGTGGACAGACCATACACATGGTCCATTTTTTCCACCAGCAGATTGAGTTCTGAGCGCAGAGTTGGGACACTTGAACCAGATGGAGACTGATGCAGAAAGCTGTTGCATTTCGTGGAAACAGCATCAAACTCTGACCTCAGTTGCTGCAAATCCTCTTGGGTGCGCTGTCAGGAACAAGATACACAACAAAGATGGAGACAGAATTGAACAAAGAAATTAGAAAGACGTTCTTGTTTGTAATAAGCAAATACTGCAAACAACGTAAATGCCCACATATAAAAGACTAGTTGAATAAACAATGAAACAGCACTGAAGGGGGAGGATGGGAAGGACACACACACACACACAAGTATTTTCTGAACACAGTATTTGGACTATAGGTTAAAGACAAAAGGAACCAGAAATAAATGTTGAACTCCAGTTAGTAGGTCTAGTTTTTTTGTAGTAACACGAGTCAGCAATTCTAAAACTACTTATCTCTTCACGCTAGAACTGAGCAGTAAGTAAATTTACTGAGGATAATGTAAAGTCGGTTTTTCAGTCTTGGGGAAGGGAGTTACAAATATGAAAAGAAGAGAAGTTAGAATGAACCCTGTGGTGCTAGTTTGGAACCAGATGAAGATAGATGCATATGAATTCATACTTATGTCTGTGTGTGTGTGCGTGTGTGTGTGCGTGTGAGAGATTGATAAATATGTTGATATCAATATATCACCTTTGTGATACATTCCCGTATGAATATAATTACACATATATACACATATATGTATGTATATAAATGTGTGTATGTGACATAGGGGTGTTTTCGTATGTGTGTATGCATATCCGTGTTTGTAAGTATGTATTTTTCTAGTTCTATCGGCTGAGCAGACCTAGTAACAATGACACCCCAATAATAATGAGCACACTCAGCACCCAGATCTTGGTTTCTAAATAGTATTCTCCATCTAAAGGAAGTGGGACTCCTTGGAGAAATGGCTCATTACAGAGGTTGGGCTGGCAAAGGCCAGATGAACCTGGAATATTTTGTTTTGTTGAGAAATAAGAAAGCACTCAAAGAATGGTGGGAACAGGTTAAAATGACATAGATGCCAACTTGAAGGGACTCCCAATGGCTAAATTTGGGAAATTCTGAGTATCAAAATAAAGACAATAACAATGTATAAACCTTAAATAACATAAGAATCTGTAAGTCCATACTGACCTAAAGAAGGAAGAAAGGAGGAAGGGAGGCAAGCTCTTCCCTTTAGATAGAATAGAAATTTATTCTATTATAATGTAATAGTAATAATGTAAATATTAAATAGGAATGTAATGTAAAAGGAATAGCAGAATTAGAAAATCACCTTTTGGCAACAGTGATACCAATTAATTCAGTCAAGAATCAACACGAAATGCTAAAATAGTTGGTGATGGTGTGATATAAAACAGGATATTTACATAGTCTCAAAGTACCTCCCCACAATATGCTTAGTAATTACAAAGGGGAAAAGAGCAACAAGCGATACAAGTTATCACCAGTAATGGGACAAATCAACATCACATGCCTCCTGATATCATGCATTGAGGACACAAAATCATTTCTGTAGTATTCCTGCCAAAAACATGTAACCTATATCTAATCATGGAGAACCCTCAGATAAACACAAATAAAGGAACATTCTACAAAATAAATGACCTGCACTCTTCACAAATGTTAGGGGCATGAAAGATGATGAAAAATTGAGAAATTGTTTCAGGTTAAGGAAATTTAAAGAGACGTAGCAACTAAACACAATGTGTGACTAAGTACTGGATTGAGTCCTGTCCTAAAAATATTCTTTGGTGTGGGGCGACTGGTGGCTCAGTTGGTGAAGCGACTTGCCTTCGGTTCAGGTCATGATCCTGGGACTCCAGGGATGTGTGCAGCAAAGTCCCACCTCAGGCTCCCTGCTCAGTGGAGAGTCTCTTCTCCCTCTGACCCTCCCCCCTCTCATGCTCTTTCTCTCATTCTCTCTCTCTCAAATAAATAAATAAAATCTTTAAAAAAAAAAAACCCACATTCTTTGGTGGTGGGGGGGGCGGGGGCATACCCAAAAAAGGCATTATTTGGTCAACTGATGAAATTTTAATGAAGTCTTAGATAACAGCATTATATCAATGTTCATTTCCTGATTTTAATCATTGTCCTCTGGTTACATAAGAGACTACCCCTGGGGCGCCTGGGTGGCTCAGTCCTTTAAGCAGCCAACTCTCAATTTCAGCTCAGGTCATGATCTCAGGGTCCTGAGATCAAGCCCCATGTTGGGCTCTGCACTCAGCAGGGGGAATCTGTTTGAAATTCTCTCTCTCCCTCTCTCTCTGCCCCTCCCCCCAATTTGCACATGCATGTTATCTCTCTCTCTCTCAAATAAATTAATAAACCCTTAAAAAAAAGAGAGAGACTACCCTTCATTTTTGGAAATGCACACTAAAGTATTTAGGGATAAAAGAGCATCATGTACAGAACTCACTCTCGAGAAAAGAAAAAGATTATAATGTACATTTATAGAAAAAATGATAGCGCAAATAGAGAAAAATGTCAACATTTGTGGGATCTAGGTGAAGGCTATATGACAATAAAAAATTTTCTGTATACTGAAACTACTTCAAAATAAAAAGTTAATCCAAAAAAAAGAAAGTCCTTCAGAAGAGCTGAATATGAACATTTCTTGAATGTTCTATTTTGCTGGGACAAACAGATTTCAGATGACTACAGAAAACTAAAGTTTCAGTATGAAAATTATAGGTTTATATGATCAAACAAAATTATGCTGCCCTCTCATCCTCTTCTTCGAGCTTAGGAATAACTGAGGAAGGTAAGAAAAATTACTCCTCCTAATTTAGCCAGTCCGTTCCATTCCTTTAAACTCCCAGATCAATCTACTATTCTTCATAGAGCTCTCTCCTATGGTCCCAAGTAGAAATGGTTTAGCAATACTCTAAATTTCTATAGCAATGTTTGCTTCTAAACCTGCAAATACCAATGGTACTATCTTATGATATCTCTTAAACTAAAGGTCCTAATTGTGACTTCAACATTTTATCCTGAAGTACAGCAAAAGCCAAAAGTGAGGACTTTGGCTTACTCTCTTTACATGCCTATAAGCACGTAACAAAGCCATTAATATTTGCTTTTACTTCAAAAATACTACTCTACATTTTGATGGCATTTCACTTTTCCAGGAAACTCATTATATATACTATATCACTTAACTTCCAGAAGTTTTCCAAAATTTAGGAAGTGATACAGTTTGGACTCATGCATTATCTCCATTTTTTAAGAAAGGAAACTGAGATGAGAGTTAACTTGCTAAAAGTCAAGTGTGCATAAGAGCCTAGAGTAGAATCTGAGTCTTTCCTTAATATTTTTTTGTATCCTATTGCTGACAGCAACCATGTCACAGAAAGTAACACATGCACATCAGGGATAGAGCAGAAAGCAGCATCTCTGATAAGTCGTCTTAAAACATGTAGCCCAAATGCAGTGCTTAGAGCAATGTGCCAGGCTGTTTGCCTTCCCAGCTGTGCAGAAAACTAATCAACAGTCAGCAACACAGTGGGAGCTGAAATCATGCTTTGCCATAGATAAAAGGCATCTGCAGCCTGCAAGGAAGAATTCTCAAGTAGGAATGCCATGAGTCTACTGCCTTATTTCTTAAGCTCCATATTGTCTTGCCATCCAATTCACTCTGAAAGCATTTACACTGCAGCCAGCACCCACCCTGCTCTTCAGGCTTACCTCTTGCTCTGCGATCCTTAATGCATTGTCCTGCCGGGCATCTTTGTCAGTCCTGGAACTGGCTGGAGACTGAATTCGTCTGACCAGCCGCTGTTCACACTCCTCCAGGTGTAGTCGGATATTCTGCAGCTCTGAAATGTACATCTTGGCCACAGTTTCCTCTTTGTCCTCTGTAAAATGCACAAGCACAGGATACCATTAAGCACCACAACAGAGATCAACAAACCTGAGAACAGATTCACCCTTGGATAGAGGGCAGCACACCTGATATTCCATAAATGAAAGCAAGGCCTTAAATGGGGGGAACCTTTCGCCTGATCCTAAATTCCCTGCATTATATACTCATCTTTAAGGATCTAAACATGTCCACAAGAAAACGTGACACGTTGACTAGCAATAATGAGTGAAATAGGGCCTCTTCGTCCATGATCTGATTTTGAGAATTCATCTCTGTAAGTTTTTCCCTATCTCAAGTTTTGACCCACTCAAATGGTAAAAAGGTGGTACTTTCTAGTCTCCATGAAGGTCTAGTAGCACCCTTCAGGGCTCTCAATTCACCACTCCTCTCCCTTTTCCCAAGGCACACACCATTCTCTATGGACTTCATCAGGTGCTGGAAGTGGGTTTTACAAGCCTCCACCTCCTCTTCCAAGCGCAAACGATCAGCCACTGAGAAGAGCAGAGAGTCACGGCTATCCTGCAGGAAGTCTTCATAGTGGGCCTGGAGGTTCTTCATAACCTGGTGGCACTCCCCTGGTGCTGAGGATCGAAGCTAAAGAGAAAAAAAAAAGAAGAAATTTCAGTAGAATGGGAACATAATACTTTCTCTATTTCTCCTTTTTATTGATGTTTAACATATATACAAATCAGGTGCACACACCATAAATTGCAAACATGTTGATTTCTCAGAAACAGAACTTATCCATGTAATCAGCATTCAGATCAAGAAACAATCTTACCAGCACCCCAGAAGCACCCACGGTCCCTCTGGACACAATCCTTCCTAATGGTTAATTCACCAGTATTCCTCTACTACATACACACTTACACAAGAGCCACTTGTCCTGCAGAGTGAGAAGGAGCCTACAACCTCGGTTGGCCAAAAAGACCGAAGATGCCATTTATCTTCATCAGGAATTTCCTTGACCATTCAGGCTGCTGTTTTTAGTTCTTAGGACCCCCTAATCCTGAAACACTATCCCCGACTCCACTCTACTCCTTTTGGGTGGGTAGGAGTCTCACAGTAATGAGAAAAAGTTCCTTCTGAAAAAAGCTTGCCAATAGGACGTGAGCCTGAGGTAAGGCTTTCCACACTTACCTTTTCCAGGTTCCAGGTCTTTATAACGTCAAGGTCCTTCCTCAGATAGTTCCAGGAGATAAGGCTTTTGGTGTTAACATGTAGCTGATGCCAAAGGGACATCACTTTCTGATAAGACTGCTCCACCCTAGAAACAACAGAGAACCTGGCTGTAGCTTTTAAAACTTGAGCTCCACATTAGAGAACTTCTGGGGGAAGATGTGATTGCCTTAGCAGAAGTGGGTTTGTAGGCTGAGCAGAGAAAGGCAAGGAATCAAATACTAACAAGACAATCTTTAGAACAAAATTAACTGAGATATTCAAACAATCTGGATTTACTATAGTATCATGTCTATGATGTCAGCATATGTTCAGGAGTCTTATAAATGTGATCCATATATAATCACGAGAAGTGAGAAGATATATCCATGAAGAGAAGTAATAGAGAAAAGTAGAAATAAAATAACCCCATCTGGAATTGTTGAAAAATGGTAATATCAATGCTTAAAAAGTACATTGCTGTGGTCTATACATTCACAAAACTGCTAAGATGTTTGAAAGTTAAGAGTAACTTAAAAAGTCATCTGGCATATTAAAAATAAAAAAATAAAACTGCAGTATGAAGGACTGGAGAGATTTTTTTTCTAAAGCATCCCATGCCTAATTCAATCTCAAATTCTGGAAGACTTACAAACTCACAAATACACAGACATATTCAACACACATACCACATTACCTTGAATTTCTTCAAGTCAAGAAATGTGAGATACAAAGAACAGGATGCAAAACTAGAAGCCAGGACTTAACTTAAATAAGAGACCTTAAACCCATTAGTTTATCTTCCCTCTCCAAAAATCCCACTAAAATTTCAGTGGTATCAAAATCAATAGTTGAAAATAGCAAACTAAGGAAAGTAGGACTCTAGGGTGGGTGGGTTTTATCATATGCTTCATGGTATAATTCAGCTTTTAAAAATATGTATGTTTATGGCATTAATAAAATATAAAGATGAAAATTAACTATCAATATAAAAATCGGTCTTCTAAGAGTAAACTGTTTAACTCAAGAATGATCACTGAATATATCTCAATTGAACATCAGCACTTACTGAAAAGCTACAATGTAGCTGCCAGTGAAAGATTTGGTATCTTAATTGGAGGCCTTTCCCAGAAGAAATTTTAACACCTTGCTGCTCTGTTTAAGATCACAAATGCAGATTCATCCCTCCACCAGCTTACTCAGGCCAAGCAGCCCAGGTGGCAGCTGAGCGAAGTTACCTGGTAGCCATCTCAATGGCATCCTTATTGGGTGAGGGGATGAGGAAACAGACCGATGGCACCATCGCCTCATTCCCTGTGGGGCTGATCACCTTCCACTTGGTCCGCTGTGAATTATCTTCCAATACACACTCATCGTTCTTGCAGATGGTGATCTAGAGAGACAAACTCACAAGTTATTGCTAACGGATAAATCAACAACCCATTATGATATTATGAAAGTTATAAGGAGACTGTCTTAAGACCTCCAGGAGCTATCTCTCTGCATCTACAACCATCGGGGTAAAAGTTAAAGTGACACGATAGAGGGGAGGAGGGTTGGGGGGATGGGTTAGCCTGGTGATGGGTATTAAAGAGGGCACGTACTGCATGGAGCACTAGGTGTTATACACAAACAATGAATTATGGAACACTACATCAAAAACTAATGATGTGGGGCGCCTGGGTGGCTCAGTCGTTAAGCATCTGCCTTCGGCTCAGGTCATGATCCCAGGGTCCTGGGAGCGAGCCCCGCATCGGGCTCCCTGCTCGGTGGGAAGCCTGCTTCTCCCTCTCCCACTCCCCCTGCTTGTGTTCCCTCTCTCCTGTGTCTCTCTCTGTCAAATAAATAAATAAAATCTTAAAAAAAAAAAACAAAAAACTAATGATGTAATGTATGGTGATTAACATAACATAATAAAAAAAGGTTAAAGGGACACGAATAATCATAACTTTGCTCTTGTGATACTCCCCTCTTCCTCCCTTCTTGTCGTCCCACTCAAATCCCTGAAAAGGCTTAAGCATTTTGGAATCATCAACTCTTCCCCTGGGGAAATAAGTAACCAACATTATCATCCCCATTTTATAGACAGAAATACTGAGACGCAGAAAAGTGCCAGACAAGTTCATTCCTTTGCATTACAAATATCTACTGCGCCTAGTATGTGCCTGGAATTTCGGTGGGCCACTGGACCTAAGAATGGTAGAATGGTAAAGTGATAAACATGGTCTACATTCCACACATTCTGGTGGGGTATAGAGTTACAATACTGTGTGGAAAATGAAATTTACCAAGGAATGCATGAGAGGGACAATGACCCAGTCTTGCCTAGAGAGGTAAAGAAAGATTATTCAGGACCTTGAAGCCACAGTAAGGAATTTAGGAATTGTAGGAGGTAAGCCGGGGAATAACTTAACAAAAGAGATCATGCTGGGGGGCACCTGGGTGGCTCGGTCGGTTGGGTGGCCGACTGCTGATTTCAACTCGGGTCATGATCTTGGGGTCTTGGGATTGAGCCCTGCTTTGAGCTCTGCTCTCAGCAGGGGGTCTGCTTGAGGAGTCTCTCTCTTTCTCTCTCTCCCTCTGCCCCTACCCCGCTCATGTGCTCTCTCTCTCTCTCTAAAATAAATGAGTGAATCTTAAAAAAAAAAAAAAAAGATCATGCTGGTGGAAAGATAAAGAATGCATTGAATTGGGGAGGTGACGCCATGATCCAAGTGAAAGAAACGGACGGTCTACCTTAGGGTAGTAGCTGCAAAGACAGAAAGAAGTACATCTAAGGGATATTTATCTACAAGTTGATACTGATTTGGTAGTCCTACCAGTTGTAGGGGATAAGAGGGGAAAAGCCAAAGGTATTGCTCAGGTGCTATAAAGTACCATTTCTGACACCACTTAGGATATGGGGCGGATGATGACGCCAATCTCTGAGGCAGGAAGCAGGTCAAGACTGTAGAGTTCGGGTTTTTTTTTTTTTTTAAGTATGTTTAAGTTCTAATTAAAACAAAACAAAACAAAACAAAATCCCTCTACCATCGGACCTCTCCCTATCATAACCCTAACCAAAGGCTTTGCTTCTCCCTTCCTTTCCTCTGGAGTCAGAGGCGCCCCTTCCATCTCCTCACCTCTATCTGCCGGTAGTCACAGACAGCCTTCACAGAAATGGTGCTCTTCAGCACGTGGTCGGGACTTCGTGGCTTTAGCTGAACAATGGTTTTTGATCTCCCAACAAGACTGGCAACGGAACTCTTGGACTGTATCAGCTGCTCCTTTTCATCCTACAAAGTGAGAAGAAACACAAGAAGACATTAACGTTGCTACTCAGGGTGACTGAGTCAACAAAGAAAACTGAGTGCTCCACTCCCTCAGAGAATGTCATTTCTCAGTTAAGCAGGGACCCGTGGTGGAGCCATCTTAGAAATACAAAGATAAAGAAACAAGGAGAGGATATTTGTCTTCTACCAAGTGCTTTTGTACTCAAATTGTTCAGCTTTCTCCTTGTGCCCTTTTCAATGAATCATGAAGCCACATGCAAAAATAATAAAAACATAAAACAAAAAGAATTGCCAGCTGCCAAATACAGATAAACACAGCTAACACAGGATTTCCCCAAATAAGGTTCAGAAAGCATGGAAGTTTAAGAACAATAATAACAACGTTGCTGTTGCTATTATTATTATTATTATTATTATTATTATTATTATTATTATTCGCTTTCTTACTGGTAGAAGCCAGTTCTTGCCTTCTGCTTAGGAGAAGCCAGAATTGCGCTCTTTAAGAAATTTTTAAATAATTATACCTCCCAAGCTCTACTACTAATATTTTACTTTCTTAAATTGAGTCAAACTTTGTAGAGAAAGATCTTGCTCTTCCACCAACAATTTATAAACTGATGCTGTTGGTGAAGACATCATTACAAATGATTTAGGATTTACCTTTTCGTGTCTTGCTGTGCCACAGTCACGTAAATTTGACTAATTTGAAAGAAGTATCATGCAAAATTGAAGCTCTCAAGTCTCTGCAAACCCCATTATCTTAAAAACTAATGAACTTCTTGCCCACAAAATTGGTAGCAATCTACTACCACTTGTGTTAGAGAGTAAAAGATAACTTTCATGTATTACCAGGATGTGTCAAGCCCATTTTGAGGTATAAAAAGTCCTTAGAAGAGGGCTTTCTTAGGATGGAAGTAGATGTGATGAGAGTAAAGAGTTAATAATGTTAAGAAATGCCATTAAAGAATTAAGAATATGCAAGTAAAGAAAAAGAAATGCTTAAATAAACTACCTGTGCCTGTCCCCGGGAGCATGATTGGAAGAAATACAACTTTAACTTATTAGTTAAGAAAGAGGAATGGAATATATCAGGGAGACAGCCACACTGTTCCATACTTGAGAGCTGGTCTACCCATTTCCGTGTCCTTGCAATAAAGATGTCAATTTCTGTCTAACCCACAGCCAAACATCTCAAGTTCCAGAGACCAAGTGCTCAGCGTGGTAAAAGTTCTGAAAAGAACCAGAAGCCATGACAGATGCTCCCGAACCTGACGGACAAGCTGAGGAAAAGCTGAGGAGCAGACTCAGGTGACTTCATGCCCAGATGACGCCGCCAACCCGAGGCCCCTGACCTGGAGAGGAGGGAACAGAGCAGCGACCCTCGAGAAGAGAAGATAGGACAACAATTGCAGAGGAGTTACCCTAAGACAGGAAGGTACTCTGTGGAAGGGAGGAGATAATAGCCAAGGATTATTATATTCCTCCTTCATACTTGAAGGACCTCCAAGAGAGACATTCTAGAGACAACAACTAAAACGTCAGGCTTTTATCCTTCATTCCAAGTTAATTAAATTAACAGATTATTTGCCCAGGTGAAACACTGAATGTGAACCCATTCACAGGTTAATAACACCTGAAAGTGTAAAAATAAATCAATAAATAATCAACTAATGTTCACAAATACCCAAGTCTCACTCAAGAAAAAAATGACGGTTTTGGGTTATTCTGGTTCTCTTACCTATAATTTTCTACTGAAATGAGAGTCCCCTGCTTCTCATATAGAAAAAATAATTTCCCTATTACATACTCTTCTATCTTAATTTGGGATGTAGTTGGAGCCTTGTCTTGCCAACTCTGTGTAATATACATTCAATACATGTAAACAGTCCTGCTCTGATTTTATTACCAGCATTCCTGAAAGAATAATTCATTGGAGAAAATGAATATAAAATTGATTTGGATTAAATACTAGATACAAAATTTTTTTAAGTTAATATTGCTACATATAAATATTGCATGATATCTAAATAAGATTTTAATGTCATCCTTAGTTACAATCAATATTCTAATATCTCATTTTACCAAAACAAAATTACCGACAAGGAAAAATTTGGCTCAGGTCTAGTTCATTGATTTGGTTTTAATTCTCTTTGCATGAGGGAGTAAAAAAGAATTTGATGTCACCTAATCCCCTTCAACTCTATTTTTCATGCTCTACACCTCATAGTTGGTCCCAACTACTGAATTAAAATAGGAACAATGCAAAGAAAGTACGCTGAGCACTAAGTGGCTCAAGAGGAGAGGACTAGGCTGTTACTTCAATAGCACACCCAAAGGAATCTTATTAGCAATTTTTTTTTACAGAAAGAAAAGAAAAAAAAAAGAAAAAAAAAACAAAATTGGGGTTAAACTCTATTTGAACATGAGCCAGACTGTATAGTAATGACCCACTGCCCTGGAGCATTCAAGGATATAAACAGCAGCAGCTGGGATGGTTTACTCTGTTTCTCAGAAGAAATCATCCCGCTGATGCAACACCCACCATGGAGTCCTGGAGCAGGTCCTCGAGGCGAGATAAGCTGGTGTTGTGGTCACAGGAGTATTTTCGTTTGATGGAGTCTTGGAGGTTCTTCAAAAATGACTCCAGGTCCCGTGCATCACTGAAGAACTGTGGGGAGTGGAGGGGTACCTCATGTGCAACTCATCATAACACAAGGATGTTAACCGAGAAAGAGCAATCTCCCCGTGCAGAGCTGAGCAGAACTGATGACTCTCCTGGATTACCGATGCTGCATTACATAGTCCACAGAAGTAGAAACCAAGGGCTTAAAATGCCATGTCCGGGAAATATTAGTGATGACAACCACAAAGCCTATGGCACCCTATGGGAAAGTCAGTCGGCTTCCTCTCCTCGGAAACGCTGCTAGTGACAACACTTGGCTGTGAGGCAGACATCAAGAGAAGCCTAGAGGTTGAGTGATCAAATGTTCCAATCCATTGATAAGGTAACAAAATGATCAGGAAGATTATTTCATTTAGGGCAAACCCAAATAGAGGTAACAGCTTATTTCCTCCTGCCACCCTCACCTGAAAACAAGGAGTATGTTCTCGATGTTGTGATCAACTGAAGAAAGAAAAATGGTCCTGATGTTTCACAGCTTGTCCCATCAAGAGGGAGGGTCTACTTTTCCCCTTGAAGCTAGGCATATAGGCACGTGACTTGCTTTGGCCAATGACACATTAATAAATGTGATAGCAGAGGAAAGGGCTTGAGCCCTGGGGCTTGCTCTCTCTGGCTGTTTGTGGAACGTAACTACTCCGTGAAGCCCAGGAGAACCTATTAGATGCTACAGACTTGTATATGGACTTGTCCCACCACCCCAACCAACCGTCTGACAAGGAAGTGATGCTGTTTGGGACCCACCAGCCCCTCGCCTGCCTGCCAGCTGCCTGCAACCATCCATACTCTAGGCAAGATAAGAAAAACCATCTTTTCTCATCTCAGCAGAGCCTAGCCCCAATTACCAACCCACAGGACCAAGAGCTGGCTAAAGGATTGTTCTAGGCAGCTGTGCTTTGGGGTGGTGGTTTACACAGCACAGATTAACTGATGGAGATCTGTTTCACCCCACCTCTTCCCCACGCAGGGTTGTGCGCACACACACACATTCACACAGACACACAAAGTCCACATACCTGAAAGTAAGCAGTATTCTCTTTTACATGCTGCTCAACACACAAGCACAGCTGCTTCATCCACTGCAACTGGGACTGGGCGGCGGCACTGTAAGCCTGCAGCAATGGAATGCACACACAGAAGGGCAGGGCTTAACAACGTCTGCGTGCAACGCTCTCTTCCAAGCACAGCTCCGCCAGTGACAGGCCAGCCCAAGATACACGGAGATACCTGACGGGCATCGGCTGAGCGCTTGCCATCAGAAACAGGCTTGCCTTTCGTCCAACACAGGCTACATAGAAAAGGCCTCTCGTGCTCAACTGCAACCCCAGCTGACCCTTGAACAATGGAGGGGCTAGGGGCACCGAACCCCGTGCAGTCAGAAATCCACATGTGACTTCTGACTCCCCAAAAAAGTAACTAATACCCTGCTTTTGACTGGAAGCTTTACTGATAACACAGTCAATAAATACCTGTTTTGTGCATTACACATATCATATACTATATATATACTATATACTTGCAATAAAGTAAGCTACAGCAAAGAAAATGTTACTAAAAAATATCGTAAGGAAGAGAAAATACATTTATAGTACTATATGGTATTTATTAAAAAAAAAAAAAAAAATCCCCATATAATTGGGCCCGGACAGTTCAAACCCATGTTGTTCAAGGGTCAGTTGTAAATGATCAGCAAAACCTGGACATAAAATAAATCCCTCCCAGATTCCTCCACTTTATCTCTTTTCTGGGCAAAGGTACCACACCAACAGGAGACAGGATCTGCCTGGATGCTTATTTGAAGAAATATGGTTCAATAGGAGTCTATAGCTCTTATGGTTTCTCATCGCATTCTCTCCCTTGTTTGTAGTCTTTTGGGGACTGGGATGACAAGAGAGAGGATCCAAGACAAATGATCACGGACACTTCCTCCAGGTGTTGCAGGAGAACAAAGTCTCGGGTTTAAATGCTTCTCTGATGACAACCTCTGAGGACCTGACCCCTACACATTCTCAAGTCACATACCTCCACAGTCTGCTTGGCTGGGTGGTTCTCAAGGGACAGCAACTCTGCTGTATCTTGTAGAGACCGAAACACATCCTGTTTCTCCTCCAGTTGCATTGTCAACTCCTGAAAATTGAATTCAGTTGTATGCAGTAAGTGCTATTAAAGGCTGTGTTCCCTGCCTGACTTTAAAGGAGCCTCCAACATAGGGTGAGTGCCAAAATGAGAGGAGTAAACAGCACATGCCAGAGGGTTTCAGAGAAGAGCAAAAATGCTAGAATTATTGGAGAATGATTCACAAAGATATGGGACCTGGGCCAGACCTGAGGAAGCAGGGAACATGGGACGAGCACAGGAGGCAGAGGAAGGAGAAAACTTGGCAGGCGGGACTGGTTCTTGGCCCCACTGGCCTAACACAGTACCTGACACACCCTTAGATCCCCATCACTGACTGGCGGGCTTTGCTCAGACTGTCCTATCAGCTTTAAATTCTGTTAATATTACAGGACCCAACTTAGATGCTAGCTCTTCTATGAAGCTGGGTACTGATTCCTGCCATCAGATCTGATCCCTTCTTTCTAAGGACTTTCTTTTTTTTTTCTTTTTTTTTTTTTTTTTAAGATTTTATTTATTTTTTCGACACAGAGAGACACAGCGGGAGAGGGAATACAAGCAGAGGGAGTGGGAGAGGGAGAAGCAGGCTTCCTGCAGAGCAGGGAGTCCAATGTGGGGCTCGATCCCAGGACCCCGGGGTCATGACCTGAGCCGAAGGCAGACACTTAATGACTGAGCCACCCAGGCGCCCTAAGCACTTTCTTTTTATCTTTACCACAGCCTAATTCCCATTCTCGGACAGACTGTTTTCTGTGTTATAACATCTATTCTTTCTCCTTTACTACAGAAGAATCATATACCATTCTCCAATCAGGAGATGTTTATATTTTTTAATTTTTAAACTCTAATGGAATTAAAAAGTATCTAAAGTAAGTGTTAGAAAAAAGTTTCCTATTTGCATAGAGTTTACAAAATCCTTAAAAACCTCTGAGATGTGGAAATACACTTAGCAAAAAATGACCCTACCTGTATTCACTGAAAAAGAATAAAAAGTATTATACCATTGTTCAATGCTGAATTTCCCTTCCCATTTTACAAATGAAGATTTTTGACCAAAAAATTATTAAGTGAATTTAAGAGAATTAAGAATTTGTGAGAAGCCAAGAGTATACCTCAATTAAACAATATCTAAACCCTACACTAAGTGCTTTGCCTATATTAGCTAGTCAATCTTTTACACAACCTTTTGAAGTGGTACTATCTTCCCATTATATAGAGGTCCAGAGAGATTAAATAACTTCCCCAGGGTCACAGAGTCAGTACGTAGAGGATTAAGAATTTGAACCCAGGTCCCTTTCACTCCAAAGCCTATCATCTTAAACACAAAGCTATTCTGAAATGACTCAACTTGCAGACTGATAACTCTCTTTGTCCAAGACATTGCCTTTCTTTCTTTCTTTTTTTTTAAATTTATTTGAGAGAGAGAGAGAAGGGGCATAGGGAGAGGGAGAAGCAGACACCCCACTGAACAGGGAGCCCGATGCAGAGCTCAATCCCAGGATCATGACCTGAGCCAAAAGCAGGTACTTAACTGACTGAGTCACCCAGGCGCCCCAAGACACTGCATTTCTAAATGCATTCTAAGTAAATACATTCTAGGGTTCAGGTTCCCCTCTCTCCATGTAGACTTCTCACACCCACAGATGCCTTTAAGCAGGGAGGTCCCTATTTCTACCTCGTAGAATGCAAATCCAGAAATCCAAGCTTTCAACAGACTAGCCACTCTGTCTCCTTCTACGAATACATAAATATGACAGGTCTGTTGTGCAAGACTCACAGAGAAGTAATTTCTCTTGGCTGAGATGTTGGGATTGTTGTCACTCCAATCATATGCTAGTTCCTCCTCTTCCTTCTCATTCAACCAGATCAACTCAGCGGTGGCTCTGGAGACAAACTTATGCAGGCTCTGAAGGTGCCTCATCCGGAAGCTAGAAGTTTCCTAGACAAAGCAAGGATTACAAGGTTAGATTGCCAGGCTTTCCTCTGTTGAAGATAGCACATGTGACATCAAAGCAAAGAATAACCCAGGAAACAAATTTAGCCTTGATTTTTCATCTCTGGGTGTCTCTCCATGAACTCAAATTTAGTACAAGTTTGGTACAGGACTCCCAGAGCCCTGGTCAATCCTAGCAAGAACTCAGAACTCACCAGGCTTTTGTGGGGCTCCCTGAATGAAGAATGATCCAAGGCCTGTCCTACTCTGGACAATC
The DNA here is from genome assembly GCF_011800145.1 of Mirounga leonina. Classification (NCBI taxonomy): domain Eukaryota; kingdom Metazoa; phylum Chordata; class Mammalia; order Carnivora; family Phocidae; genus Mirounga; species Mirounga leonina. The sequence continues at coordinate 64,128,747 of NW_023270447.1, forward strand.
TCGAAAGACAGGAACAAAGAAGAGACAGAAGAGGAGTCTCCTTCCTACTAATCTCAAACTTTTAGTTTTGGTGTCTCAAAGCACATATAGTCACTGCTTGGGTGAAACACGGAAACTAGGACAGGTTCTACTTAATTAAAACTTTCTGGGGCAATGGTTTCTGATCCACTAAGAAAATTGAGAAAATGTTATAATACATATGAACAATTGCAAAGTAAGTGATATAACCTAATAAACAGAAAACCAAAACAGGGCTGAACCATAAACTTTCTGAATTAGCGAAGACAGTTGTGTGGAAGGAACTGGACTGTCCCTGAAGAGAACAAAAGAGCCAAAACTTACCTTCAGTTTACAATACTGTGTCTCCAGCTTTCCAAGAGTTTCAACATAACTGGTATGGAAATTTTGGGACATTTTTCCCTGATAAGAAAGGCATGAAATAAAGATATATTAGAGAAAAAGTAAGTAAACTCTATGTCTAGTATGGTTTCAACTATGTCTGCACACAGATAGGGACTGGCTAGTTGAGATAACAAATCTCTGGGCCAGGTTTCCAAGCCTGGGGCAGCACTGGGTGAGGGATGGTTCAGTGGGGATGAATACAGCTGACAGATCTCGTGCTTCCAGTAACTCTGGGAGGTTTCTAGCAAAACCTATGCCTGATGATTCCCAAACTACTCGATTGCTTTTTTGAAGGGAAAAGTTGAAATTACAAATGGGAGGACAGAATGAGGCAGGGAAAGACTGAGTGAGTAGTTTCTCCAAACCAGCTCTCCCTGCAGGCAGGAGGTGAAGTGGAAGGAGCATGAAGTTTTGGAGCAGAGGGCCTGAGTTTAGAAACTGCACCCACTACATACTGATTTTGACTTTAGCTTTCAGTATCTCAATTCTTTTTAGAAAAAAAGGTTAAGGGGCACCTGGGTGGCTCAGTCCTTAAGCATCTGCCTTCAGCTCAGGTCATGATCCCAGGGTCCTGGGATCAAGCCCCACATAGGGCTCCCTGCTCAGCGGGAAGCCTGCTTCTCCCTCTCTCATGCCCCCTGCTTGTGTTCCCTCTCTCGTTGTGTCTCTGTCAAATAAATAAATAAAATCTTTAAAAAAAAATAGAAAAAAGGGTTAATAAAAATACGTTGCTCATAAGGGTATTTCAAAGAGCAAGAGACACTTCATGTGGAAAGGGAATTTGTTGTAAAGTGCTGCTCATGGTTATCATTCTTTTCCAGAACCCCCTTCTCCTATGTCTTTTTTGTTTGGTTTGGTTTTTAAGTAGTCTCCACACCCAGTGTAGAGCCCAACATGGAACTTGAACTCACAACCCTGAGATCAAGACCTGAGCTGAGATCAAGAGTCAGACGCTGAACCAACTGAGCCACTCAGGTGCCCCCAGAGCCCCCTTCTCCTCAGAAATAGCTGCACCGTTGGTGAGCTACTCCATTACCTGCCCCACCTCACCACACCCTCCCATAATGGATTCTGAACGCCACGAACCTCATACAACCTGGCCTCTTTGACACTTGAGCCCAGTTCTTCCACATTGGTGTGGATGTGCTGCTGTGTTTCCAGCTGCAACTCCACACTAGGCAGGTCATTGCCCCACTCTGCTCGCTCCAGTTTCATCTGGAAAAGAAGAAATATGTATATAATTGGCTGAATAGGGCAAACACAGAAAATTTTCAGAACTGATGTTGGGCAAGGGGTTGAGGGTTGAAGACTGGGCAAGAGGACTCCTAGGACATCTCCATCATGGTCTCTCACAGGAAAACATGCCATTGTCACCCCCAAGGAGCTGGAGACTAGACCACACCAACTACTATAGCAGGGGCAGCCTTCTGTTGCCTCATTATGGGATACATTCCTGAATTTACCAACCAGAAAAGTGTTTCCACAGGCTGAAGATTAACTTTATAGTTTAGGCCTTTTCCTTTATGGAGGCTCTTCATTTCACAATGAGAATGGATATAAGAAAGAAATATCTGAAAATGTTAAACTTTATTCATGGCATCAACTATTGACCAATGGCAAGTAATTTTCAAATAGCTTATCTTTGGATGTTTTTATTTATTGGTACATGGGGAATCCACCTTCAGGGCATGGGAAGAATTTAACAGAAAACAAAAGGAAGGGGCACCTGGGTGGCTCAGTCAGTTAAGTGTTCGCCTTCAGCTCAGGCCGTGAACCCGGGGTCCTGGGACTGAGCCCCGCATCGGGCTCCCTGCTCAGTGGGAGTCTGCTTCTCCCTCTCCCTTTGCCCCTCCCCCTGCTTGTGCTCGCTCTCTCTCTCTCAAATAAATAAAATCTTAAAAATAAAGAAAATAAAAGGATTAGAAGGATAAAAAGGACAGTATCAAACTTGACCCACTATCCTAGAATACATGTAAATAGTGCCCCTAAGAATTGTGAAACACAGGGGGCCTTGCTTAAACTCAAGAGGTAAGACCAACAACAAAGAGTGGAGAATAAGCTCCTCTGCCAATGAGGAAATTTCCGAAAAGGTGACTGAGATCTACAGACTGCAATTTCTCCCAAGAGCTCCACTTTGAGCAGTTAGCTAAAGGGAACGGACTCCCAAAGGGCTTCAAATCAGAAAAGCCTATGCTATTCAGTGTGGGATTTTTGAGGATTTGAGCTGACCCCACCCATTTAACATTCGAGAAGGGGGCTTGAGTCCCTGGCAGCATTAATAGTTAAGAGAGTTTACACAAGGGGCATATAGCAACCTGGCCCCCTTAGACAAGCTGCTGGATCCAGTAAACCTGAATGCACTGCATAAGCATTTGAAACATACACCCACCTGCATTTCTTCTACCCAAGACAGTAGTTCATACACAAATCGAAGATTGCCTTCATCCTCAGAGGAGGAGATGGACACAAGTTCAGCCCGAGTCATGGGCTTTCGGAACCAGGAGGTAGAGGAAGAGTATGTTCCCTTGGTCACGGGTTCTGCTTTCAGATGAGTAGTGGTTAAAGTAGAGGGTGGAGCCAATTCAAGCGAAGTGAAATGGCCCTTCCGATACAAGTTTGTACACTCTAGACGCAAGGTGACCAGCTCATCCTGCAGGCGCATAACCCTGAAATGCAAGAAGAGAAAAAAGGAAGGGACTTAAATCTGTAACTCACTTTTTTTTAAGTAAGGCTCCACTCCCAATGTGCAGCTTGAACTCACAACCCTGAGATCGAGAGTCACATGTTCCACTGACTGAGCCAGCTAGGTGCCCCTGTAATGCACTTTTTAAGATAAAGTACTCCTTATCCATTTGACAAGGATGAGGTAAAAATAAAAATGAGATCATATCAGGAAAAGTGTTTTGAAAAAGAAGTGTTATATGAACACAAGGTGGTATTAACATCTTCATTGTTCAGAGTTGTTGAGGCAAATACCAAATTACAGTGTTAATTGGAGGGAGGCAAACCAGTATCTGTTTATATAACTCTCGGATGGTATGACAGAATGAACAATGGATTAGGGGTCAAAAGATGTGAGTCTTAGTCTTGGCTCTGTACAAACTATGTGACTTAGATGCTCCTCATCCCCTCTATGGGGCTTGGTTTTCTTCTCTATAAAATGATGCATTCTATCACCAGCAGTTCTAACCCAGATGTGGTACTGTATCCCGGCAGGTCACTCTGAAATATGTGTGGGTGTTATAAGATGCCACAATGATGAGGGAATCCTACAGGTACTTAGTGGATGGGGCCTGCAGTGAGGGGAAATTGTTCTCCACCATGAGAATTTTCCTGCCCCAAATACCTGTGGTATCTCCACTGAGACACTGACCTCCCATCCAAGTTACAAGATTCAGAGACTGACTCTTGATCTGTGACCCTCAGCAGTAAGCAAGCCCTCTGTCAGAGTCTCATGTTCCTTACCTAAAAGCCAGCTCTTCTAGCTGGTAGTAATTCTCATCTCGTAGGATCTGGAGGTCCACCTGCAGCTGCCTAATGAGACCTTCACATTCCTGAATGTACATGATGACATCTGATTCACACTGTACCGGCTGTCCCGATTCCAGGTGAGCAGCGTCCTAAGACAGAAAGGGAGTAATGGGCATGGGAGAACGCCAGTGCCCCCAGCCACCTGGACCGAGGGAGCCAAGGGGGTCACTGCGCATCCAAGAGTAAGGAAGAGACATGGCTGGACTTCTCAACCATTAATCTGGACCATTAGAGCACAGGGTGAGAAGGGGAGAACACGTGACATGAGGGGAGAGACAACACACACTCACAGCCTGCAGTGTATTCTTAGCTAGTGTCAGCTTCTCTTCACAGTTCAAAGCACCATTCTGGATTTTGTTTGCAATCTGTAGCAGCAATTCCAGCCTATAATAAGATAAAAACCATAGTCATATGCCAGGCTCCAAGTGGGTAGGTTACATCAGGTTGCCTTCAGGCCCTGGGCCCACCTCTCCACAGCTGGGCGAAGCGACTTCTCTCGCTCCAGCATCTCAATGATGAGCTTTCCCCACTCTTCCTCCACGTCATTCGGGTGGTAACCTTGAGGCAGTTTAATTCGGCCGAATTCGATCCACACCTAAAAAATCCCAGAGACACTCATTTAGTCCAAAAACACAGCCATGCCCTCAGGCCCAGTTTTATGCGTTCTTGCTACCTCACTTCTTGCTTCTTCACCCCGCCACTGGCAGTTTCTCCCGTGCCCAATAAGAGGAAACAACTGAATACTTAGCAGTACCTCAACTTGAGGTGAGAGCAGAGAAACCACTTCCAAAATACAGGGACTACTACCTGTTCTAAATCTTTCTATTCCTTCTATGTTTTCCGTAAATCCTCCTGTCCTCTCAATAATCCCCCTTCCAGAAAGGCCCAATGCCCAAATCTATGGTTTCAAATTCTCTAGGAATCAAAATGTGGATGGAAGTCTCTTTCCCTCCCATCATAGCAAAGAATTAGCTTCCTTCTGAAAAACAGAAAACTCATTCACAAAACTCGACATTTCTGAATAAATGTATGCCATTCTTCAAAAGCCTCTAAGAAATACAGATGGTTGATACTGCACCTTTACCACAAAATTTCAAGACCAGCCTAAAAGTGAGGCTTGTCTGTAACCCGGAGGACACTGCTATTAATGCAGGTTGGGAAGAGGACACAGGCAATCCAGCAAGGAAGTAACAATAAGGCAAACTAGCACACCCCAAGAATCAGCAAAGGATAAGCTCCCTTACCTCTAATAATTTATATAATTCCTCAATTCTTCCTTTTTCTCTCTCCTTGGCCAGAATTTCTGTTTCTTTGAAGTGTATATATTGGTTATAAAGTGCCTACAAAATTAATAGTTGGTAAATGAATGGATGGGTGTAAGCAACCTGACCCGCCTTTTATCCCACCTCACCCAGGAGCCAGCAGCAACAAGCTCTGAGCCTTAATCCCAGGAATGAACTTACAAAAAACAACTTAAGTCCATGACTTTACCTTTAGTTCTACAGGGTTCTGGGGAAAAGATTTATCTGACATCAGTATTGTATGCTGTTTGATCCAGGGAATGAGGGAGTCCACTCGGCTTTGGTATTCTTGCCACCTGGAGTCTACTTCCTATGGCCAAAAGGTAGATATCACACACGCTCTGATTAGCGGTACACAAAACAAGCACAGGGGACAGTAGCTTAGGGCACCCCAAACCACATAAAATCCCTTTCCTCTAATTGCCTACACGGCTGCTCAGCCTAATGCTTCGAGTCCCAGTTTCAGAGCCCCTAAAGGGCTCTCAAAAGGGGATTCAATTTCCTGACACTAGATAGTCTATGCTGGATGCTACAAAATTAGCAGCATCTAGATTCATTCCCAGGGACCAAAGACAATGGCCACATATAAAGAGGATGTGGATTCAGTTTGCTCTGTATAAACGTGCTCTGCCTAGAGTGAGTGCTTGAGAATAAGGTCTAATCAGTACATTCCACCCAAACATATGGAAGTCAGAAGGCATTTTGGGGAAGCGTTCTTGTACCGTAGCACTGATTCCTTCTCCACCCTCAGGGACTTTAGGGAAGGCATCATAAATTGAAGACACGTAAGTGATCACAGACTTTTCATCTGGAGATGGCACATCCACGTCTGAGAGAGAAACGGTAAGAAGTTTCTTAGTCAGAATAGACAAAGCTGCCAGGAGAAGGACAAGGAATATAAGGCGAACATACTCAACTCCGGCCAGGTCTCACCTTCGGCGTCCAGTAAGCGGGTGACCCCCAGTCTTTCTGCCACTTCGAAAGCCTGCTCCAAGTTCTCACGGTTACTTTGGATTTGTACCCTCTCCATATCCACCAGATCAGGTCTGTAAAAGTCCACCAAGGCACATGAAAGGCCACCATCTACACATCACATATGAGTTCACACAAAGTAAACCTCTTAGAAGTACCTGGAGCCAGAATATGCTGACTGCATTAGAGAGAAAGCAAGAGGTTTAGAAAGGTACTAATTCCATTTTCAATTACATGTCAGGAGCCCAGTGCTCGCTCATTCTAAAGGCACACAGCAGGTAGGCTGGATTTCATGGGAAAGGTATCATAAACTGGTATAGAGTGAAAACTGGGATGTGTTTATGATCACTAACAGTGCAATAATTTTGATTTTTGTCATCAAAATTCCTATCTTCCTCACTCCTCTCACTCCAGCCACCTGCTGTTCCTTATCCACTCCAAGTAAGCCCCCACCTCAGCCCCTCTGCACTTGCTCTTTCCTCCCAGTGCAGCATTCTGACCCTAGAAGGCCTGCATGGCTCGCTCCTTTACAGCTCTGCTCCAACACCCTAATCAGAGAGGCCATCTCCAGCGACCCTGTGCAAAATACAACAAACCCCATCACTCTCTTCCCCAACCCTTATATGATGGTGTTTACCATCATATAACACCATGTATTTATCTGTTGCCTAATAAACAAATAAGCTCCATGAAAGCAAGAGCAGTTGCTGTTTTGTACCCAGTGCCTAGAATAGTAGGAGTTGAATATATATTCCTTTTTTCAATGACTAAAATGAACCAGAGTCTTGATTCTTGGTTGAGAGGAAAAGTGGCATTATAACTTATTACAAGCAAGATGAGAAGCTCTTGCAGGCATAGGGAAATTCTACTGCATTTACCTGTACCGGTGAATAAGTGCATTGAACATCTTCCCATCACTCCAGCAGGAGGAAAAATTGGTACATTTGATTCCTGTGTAACCAGCTGTCACCTTCTGGGTCCACAAGAGCAGCTTCTCCTTGGCTGACATGTCCCCTGACTCTCCACTAATGTAGATGTCAGAGATCTGCCAAAAGATAGGACACAGAGTACTTTAGTATAAATAAGATGAAGCCTTCTACCCTCCTCTTCTTCATACATATGGCTCTTAGAGGAAGAAGGAGATCAAAGACTGGCAGAACTTCAGATGACAACTCCAACACAGATTCATTCTCTTTGGTAGTCAAAGCGATGCAAATTAAAACGACAAAGAGGTCATTTTTCACCTACCAAATAGGGAAGGTTTTTTGTAATGATACTATCAGTACTGGAGAGAATACCTAACATGGATTCTCAAACAGCACACTGGTGAGAGTGCACGTGACCTAACGCCTCCAGATGGCAGTTTTGAACAAAAGTCTTAAAACACACATGTACTTGATAGGAAACCATCAGAGATACATGCAAAAAAATGTTTATACAAGAATGCTTATCAAAATATGATAAACAGGGGCGCCTGGGTGGCTTAGTCAGTTAAGCAACTGCCTTCGGCTCAGGTCATGATCCCGGGATCCTGGGATCAAGCCCTGCATCAGGTTCCCTGCTCAGCGGAGAGCCTGCTTCTCCCTCTGCCACTCCCCCTGCTTGTGCTCTCTCTCTCTAAATAAATAATCTTAAAAAATATGATAAACATTACAGCAAAAATTACAGAGCTTCAACTCTAATAAGGGATTGATTGGTTACAAAGTAAGAGCACATACACATGGTAGAATTCTCTGTAGGACTTAAAAGGGTATGCTTTAAAAATTTCTTAATGACATTGGAAAATGATCATATTTTATGAAAAGAAAAAGAACACAAACAAAATAATATAAAAGTGGTTTTGTATAAAAGATATACTGAATACCTAAGTATATAGTCATATATACAGATATACACATATGTACACATAAGGTATGTGACAAACGCATATACGTATGTGAGAGTAAATAAGGCGAAATAGAAAGACACCAAACTAGTCATCACAGGTATCTCTAAGTGGTAGCATTAGAGGTGATGTTTCTATTTTGCAAATTTTCTATGTCATGTGCATTTTTATAAGAAAATAAACAGTTATTTTACGAACCCCCCCAAATCTAGCACAGGAACTACTTTAGAGAGAGGGCAGTGTGGGAGAGAAGTAAGTGCATGCCTTTGGTTCCATGCAGACCTGGGCTTGAATCTCAACTTCACCAACTGTAAGCTGGACCTCAGCCATAACATCTGTGAAATGGGAATAATACCTACTACCTTTTCTCAGGATTGCTGTGATAACCAATGAAATTATAAGTAAAGCACCTCGTCCAAACACAAGGCTATGTGCAACAGAGTTCTGTTTGCTCTTCCTTGTATGGATGTTGGTCTTCATTCAATTCCTACTCCCACCTAACATTAAATGTTATCTTCAATTACTGGCTTTTATCATACATTTGATTTTATCTCCCCTAGACTGTAGGTTTCCTGAGGAGCCAGTCCCACATCTTAATAATCAGAATGATCTAAAATTCAAGAGCAGTCCCTACGAGGGAGAGCTCGTCCACGTGGCATGTTCAAGCAGAAGTGGGGATGTTGTGGAAGAAATAACTTCCAACTCTGAGACTCAGTGACCACAGAGCTTCCATACATCACCCAGTACACCTAGTGCTGTGCTGGTCACATGTTGGACACTTAACATGTTTAATTAATAATCACTTAGTGTAAAAATAAAACAATAAACAAATATTTAAAAAAATAAACAAATGTATTTTGGGGTAAGGCCCACCTAGAATTCTGAGACACACTACTTTTTTGACAGCAAACTTACTTAATTAGTAAATTCAAAACAGTGTGTAGTATAAACAAACAAGTTTGAGCTAAAATCAACAATGGTTGTCTCTCCTGGAGTGGGACTATGGATAATTTTCTTTTTACTTTTCTTCAGACTTTAAATAATGAACATATTTTACTTTTATAATGAAAGCTACAAAATAACCTTTATCAATAAAAGAATAAGCCTTTGAATCAGAGAGACATGCATTTGAGAGGAGGTATTTACCAGGAACGTAACCACAGGCAAATAAATTATCTAAGTTCTTGCACCCCATCTTCCCCATATTTGAAATAGAACAATAACTTTCTCGTAGGGTCATTTTAAGGATTAAATAAAGTGATGTAGGTAATGTGCCTAAGGAACGTGCATTTCCTTTTTATCAAAATAAAACAGCATGCTGGGGCGCCTGAGTGGCTCAGTCTGGTTCAGCGTCTACCTTTGGCTCAGGTCATTATTCCAGGGTCCTGGGATCAAGCCCCACATCAGGCTCTCTGCTCAGTGGGGAGCCTGCTTCTCCCTCTCCCATTCCCCCTGCTTCTGCTCTCCCTCTCTCTCTCTCTGTCAAATAAATAAATAAAATCTTTTTTTGACAGAGAGAGATACAACGAGAGAGGGAACACAAGCAGGGGGAGTGGGAGAGGGAGAAGCAGGCTTCCCTCTGTGCAGGGAGCCCGATGTGGGGCTCGATCCCAGGACCCTGGGATCATGACCTGCGCCAAAGGTAGATGCTTAATGACTGAGCCACCCAGGCGCCCCAAATAAAATCTTTTCTAAAAATAAATAAAACAGCATGCCCAGCACAATTTTGGGGCCAGGTGTTTTGGGCAGGGAAGGCACAGGCATGTCAGTAGAACACCTGTCTCTCAGCTGTCTCCATCAGTGTGGCACTGTGAAAGGAGTATCCTCTCTGGTGGTCAGTACAAGGGGGGCAGTCAACAAGGCATTTCCAAGTCTCTGAATACAATTTACAAACTCAACTCCTGGTAGATAAGATTAAGTATCTGGTGAAGATACTCTAAATTCAGAAAACCACAGGGCCAGGAACTTTAACACTCCATTAAGTATACAAGAAAGCTGAAGACTACTAAATATTACTAAAGTGTCTGAAGAAAGACTATGGGAACAAAAGAGTATGGGTAGCCTGCATGGAGTCTAGAAAAGGAAAATCAATACGTGTTGCCTCCAAGACTGATGGCAAAACGGTGGTCTAACCAGTAGATTCCGGGATTCTCGTCCCCTTGACAGGTGCATTTCTACAGGAGAAATCAGGCTGCCAAACTTGGATGATGCCAGTTAGTAAGATCACCCTACAAATCTATCCTCTCTACCCCCGTCTCTTTGCTCTGATTCCATGTTCACTCAACAGTCTGTCCTAAAGCAACAAAATGCACTGAGTGGTCAGTTCAAATACTGTACCACTTGGCAGTTAATAACTCATATTGTAAATTAATTAATTTACATCAGTTAATCTCTAGCAAGTATGACCACTGTGAGTCAATCCTTTAAAACTCAGTCAACTCCAAGTACGCTGAAAAAACAACATACAGAGTTGCAAAGCGGAGGGCCCAACAATGGATCACGGTACCCAAGCCATCATCCTGTGACTCTGGTGAAAATAGCCCCCCCAGTACCAATTCTATTCCACTTCTCCTTAACACTTTGAGATGCTTATGTCAGTGGCTAGATACCACCCACCACCGACAGATCCCAGCACTGCCAATAGCCGCCTCACATACGTATTAAGGTGAAAACACTGTCAGGAAGAGAATATGCTGAAGCGAAAAGGGATAGAATTTGAATAAGCAAGAGGAAATCTGAGTATTTGGGTTCTTTATTCAAAAAAAATTTCCACTTAATTAGTTGGCATCGTATGTCTAATACAACTACAGTCAATCTCTGGTGGCATCCTATCTGCCAATCACAGTTATCTTGTGTATTGCACCGAAAATAGTTCAATGAACAGCTTACTTCAGATTTTCCACACAGCTATAATAAGACAGGGAAATGTCTGGATCCCTCAGGGAAAGGAAAAATACCCTGTTTGGATTCCGGCCCTTCCTAGACTGTGAACTGGATGAGAAAAATGGGATTATCATCACAACCATCTCAGTAATTAAATTGGGCTTTTGCCCATCTCTTCATGGAACGTTCACATGTGATGTGCACAGCGCTGTCCTTGGGGCTATGCAGACGCTTCTACCTTAATCTCCCAAATGCAGAAACCCGGCTTCAGTGTCAGGGAGCTTTCTCCCTCATCTGGATTTTTATTTTATTTTATTTTAAAGATTTATTTATTTATTTATTTTAGAGAGAAAGAGTGAGCGAGCACGAGCAAGCAAGGGGAGGGGCAGAGAGATACTTCAGCAGACTCTGCACCGAGTGTGGAGCCTGCCACGGGGCTCGATCTCATAACTCTGAGATCATGACCCGAGGTGAAACCAAGAGTCAGACAACCAACTGACCACACCATCCAGGTGCCCTGTCTCATCTGGATTTTTAAAAAGAAGCCATCTGGAGAGGAGGACAGCTTCAATACCATCCCAGAGACTATGCAGGTCTACCTGAATTCTTTCTTTTTTTTTTTAGATTTTATTTATTTATTTGACAGAGAAAGACAGCGAGAGAGGGAACACGAGCAGGGGGAGTGGGAAAGGGAGAAGCAGGCTTCCTGCTGAGCAGTGAGCCTGATGCGGGGCTCGATCCCAGGACCCTGGGATCACGACCTGAGCTGAAGGCAGACGCCCAATGATTGAGCCACCCAGTAGTGCCCTGAATTCTCTTTCAACCCACACTTTCCAAGCCCTGATTAATTCCTTCTCCAAAGTGTATTTAAAAACATAACGTGTTCCTAGTAATTCAATAAGTATTTATTGAACAACATCTCATCCGTGCCTAACATTATTCCAGGCACCATGGAAAACAACAAAAAAAGTCCAACACTATTTATTCATTCTGTTATTTCTTTGACAACCCCTCTATTCTAGGAGCTGTGGTTAAGTTCTTGGTATCTCAAAATAAAAAAGTCAAACACTGGGGTGCCTGGCTGGCTCAGCTGGTAGAGCACTGACTCTTGATCAGTTGTGAGCAAGTTCGAGCCCCCTGTTGGCGGTAGAGATTACTTAAAAAAAAAAAAAAAAAAAAACCATCTTAAAAAAAAAAGTCAAACACCAATTATTCCTTCTGTTGTTTCTTGACAATCACTTGGGCCTCAAGCCCAAGCCATTTAGCAATATGACACACAGAGGGATCAACGCTGTGACCGAGGTGAACAAGTAACCCAAACTAGCATTGCCAAGGAAGCTCTCTGAGATGACATTTATGCTGAGTTTCAAGATATAAGCAGAAGTTAGCCAGGTGAAAAGAGGGAAATAAAAAAAATAGACATGACTGCCTTGAAAGAATTTAGGTGATAGTTGCCCTATCTGGCTAAAGAAAGACTATCCCAAATATAAGGCCCTCCCCAATTTTTCCAAATGATAACAGATGGATGGAAGAGAGGAATGGAGAAAGGAGCTTTGTGGTCCTCTTGAATATATAAACTTTTAGAAATTTATTTACACATACACACCTTTAAAATTAAGCAGGTTATCTAATGCATTAATTTAGAATTAATGCCACTTACTGCGATGAGCACCAGGTGTTGTATGGAAGTGCTGAATCTAATATTACATTGTATAACTGGAACTTAAATAACAACTTTTTAAAAAAATTGAATTAATGCATTTTCTATTTTTACATTTCATAAAATCATGTTATTCAAACTCTTCACATGCATCTTTGGCATCAATGTCTTTTTCATCAATAAAGCTACTTAAAAAAAAACTAAAGCTACTTTTTGAGTGAATATTCTTAGAAAACATCATCTACATTTCTTAATAAGATTTCTGAGATACAATAGCACTTTTCTGGATCCATGTTGTCACTGAAGATTTTATCCCCAGCCACAGGAATCCAGTTGCATTACACTGAATTAGGTTTTTTTCCCTCCATTCAATCATTCTATTGGTATTTATTTATGGTTTCCATAATGTGAACACTTGCTGTGTGTTTTCTGTAAGTGATGTGAATGATTTTTTTAAGTTTTTAATGTGATTAAGACTTACTATATACAATACATTCAACACTTCAAATTAGGACACTTATATTCTCAAAAACAATATAACTAAAACTTTCTTAGGTTTTTTTGTCTAACCAGTTATGTGGGTTGATCTCTATGAAAGTTGATATCAATTGAACTCGCAGATGGTGACACAAATTCATTCATCCTTTTTCATGAACTGACTGTAATTTCACTGGGAGCCCAATAACAAGAAAAACTTTATAAAAAGTCAAATATAAAGAGAATCCCTCTTTTCTGAAGGCTAGTTTCTGGAGGGAAAAAAAATCTTACCTTGCATGTACCTTATGTGGTAAGTCCCATGAAAGAGTTATGCTGAAGGCCCCAAAGAAGCAGCCGTAAGAGAGTAACTAGTAATATCCAGCAGAGGATCTCAGCAGAATGAAAAATTAGGGGACGCCTGGGTGGCTCAGTTGGTTAAGCGACTGCCTTCGGCTCAGGTCATGATCCTGGAGTCCCGGGATCGAGTCCCGCATCGGGCTCTCTGCTCAGCAGGGAGTCTGCTTCTCCCTCTGACTCTCCCCCCTTTCATGCTCTATCTCATTCTCTCTCTCAAATAAATAAATAAAAAGAAAAAAAAAATCTTTAAAAAAAAGAATGAAAAATTAGTATGGGTTAGAGTGATAAAAAAAAATCACACTTAAACAAGTATGATTTAAACTTACCCTTGAAGGATGTTTTAGAATAGACAAAGAGAAAGAAGAAAAGAATTCTAGGTAGAAAGTGGATGTAAACAAAGACTGGAAGTTGAAATAAGTTGAAACTGGAATAGAAGGGTGAGGGGTTGACCTGTTAAGATAAGTAGGTTCAAAGGGAAAACTGACACAGGAGAGAAGGTTAGATAGATGATAGAGGGTTGGAAGGCGAGGCCCCAGAGTTTAGACTTTGTAAGTCTATGTAAGTCTCAGGGAATGGGACTAGATATAGTGAGCAAATAGACTTGATTCTCACGTCTTGAAGTTTCTAGCTGACCTCATCCCACGACAGGGACAGCATCGGACTGAAAACTTCCATCCAAGGAGTAGGTGAGGGCAGGTGCTGTCGTTCGTAACAAATGCCTGGCTAGTTAGAGGGCTCTAAAGGCAGCTGTGTTTATTACCAACACCCGAGTTAGGTAACTGTCAAGGGGTGCTGCTTTCAGCATTCAAATTCAGAGTCTTGGAGAGCTCTTGAGGGAATATGACTAGAATGGAAATCCTAGGTCATAAAATATGGGCATCCTTCAATTCTACTAACTATTGGTAAACTGCTCTCCGAATACCAGTTCCACTTGGTATATCACTTCCACACACAGGGGGCGAAGAGATTTTCCATCACGCTACACCCTCATCTGCACTTGGGATTTTTAGACTTCTTATTTTTTGATGGGTTTAAAAGGCTAACTTGTTTTGATATTTATATCTTTGATTACTAGTGGGAAAGGCATGTGTATGAGGCATCTGGGTTTCCTTTTTTGTGAATTGCTTATTCCTGGGTTTTCCCCTATTTTCCTATGAGGGTGTTTGCCTTTTTCTTATTTGGTAGGGATTCTTTAAATACTAATACTAATAACTGGCATTTATTGTGCTAATTCATAAAATTCTCAGAACTCTACAAGGTATATACCACTCTTATCCTCAATTTACAAATGAAGAAATTATATCACAGAGAAGTAAGTCGCCCCAAGGTCCACTGCTAGTAAGTAGCAGAGCTGGAATTCAAACTCTGCCAATCTGGCTCCACTACATTTTACAGATTCTGAATATTAATCCTTTTTCAGAATATGCATTATACAATAATTACCACTATTTTTCTTAACTTTCCATTTGAAATGGAAAATTTCAAATACATGCAAAAAGAAACTGAATACCGTAATGAACTCCTCCTAGGTACCTGTCACCCAGTTTCAACCATTTCAACTCATAGCTAATCTTGTTTCATCTGCACTCCGCCCACTTCACCCTCCCCTGTTATTATGAAGCAAACCCACACACATGGCATTTCTTCCATAAACACTTCAGTAAGCATCTCTGAAACATGAAGACTGGTTAAAGTACTCTCTACACCCATCATGGGGCTCAAACTTAGAACCCCAGGATCAAGAGTTGCATGCTCTTATCGACTGAGCCAGCCAGACACCCCAATAAGAAAGGCTTTTTTTTTTTTTAATTTAATTTTGAAGTAATCTCTATACCCAAATGAGACTTGAACTTAACCCTGAGATGAGGAGTCACATGTTCTACTGACTGAGCCAGCCAGGTGTCCCTAAATCATGAGGACGCCTTTTAACATAACCATACCACCATGTTATATTTAAAAATTCATGATGATTCTTTAGAAATAATACTTTGAAAAAGAAAAAAGCCCTTTCTTAAATAAAGCTCTAGCTTTGACTTTAACTGCTACATTCATCTAATAGGATCATCTGATTAATTTTGCTTTCTTCTTGCAATACAAAGCCAGTATTAGTAAAACAACTCCCTATAATTAAAGAGGAGAAATGGGAAAGGGATACTTGTAAACTGAAAAGGCTGAGCCCAGAAAATAATATACCAACCAATTTCCTTCTCATCACTCCTAGCCCCCAATGTTATCTTACTATTCACTGTGGGGACTCTAAGGTTTCGTGGCAAGGACACTGGTATACAGCCAGATTCTTCACTCGACAGAACCCTCCGACAGTGTGGACAGGAGACTGGCATGGGAGCCAGGCCAGGGAGGGGGAAGGGATTTTCAGTAATTTTCCTTGTTCCAGTAAGCCAGGTATTGTGGGTATTGATGGCAGCTGGGGGGAGGGAGCCCTCCTGAGAGAAGGTCTGTGCCTGACACTCCCACCCAGCTCCAAATCCCAGTCCACTTATTCTGAAAACCATTTCTATTAGCTGGTCCCTGTCAGCCTATCTCGGTGTTAACTACTTCCTGACAAGGGAAGTATCAACTATCGCAGGTGAACAGGAAGGTAGACCATTTGTCTTCTCCTATCTAAACCCCACACTCAGCAAGGATCAGAATCAGTTCCCATTTCTCTCTATCCTGAAAAGAAACAAAACCCCACTGCCAAGTTTGTCGCGCCACAGCCTGGTCCCAAGCCCGACAACACACCCTGGGCGGATCAACGGGAGAGACGATGCGGCCTGAGTTCCGCCAACGACAGACAGCACTCTGGAACCCGAATTGCTCCCGGAGGAGGGTTACTACTCTGACATCATTAAAAGCAAAACAAGCGCCAAAGAGCAACCACAAAATCAACTCCGTGGAACTGCCGGCTGCCGGGCCTTCAGGGAGGTGCTGCAGTGTGAGCAGCACTGCCCTTCTGACCGCGTGCCCCCCCACGGCTCCCACACTCCACAGACGGAACCCCACTCCTGTCACATGCTCCCGCCTCGAGTCACAACCCGCATGCTACAGGAGGCCTGTCTCCCTGGCTGCTGTTGTCCTGGAGGCCTGGGAGCAGCCTGCTGGTAAGGGAGCAGCTCCCTCAAGACAGTTCCTGTCGGAACCAGGGAGGGTTTCAGGCCTCTTGGCCTAAAGGACTTTAATTCTGAAGGGACTAAATGTTGAGAAGTTACTTCTTATCTGTGACACAGGGTGCTCAGTCTGTGGTCCCTGCCTCACACGATGGACACGGAGCCTCAGAAATGTTATCAGCTGGGGCGCCTGGGTGGCTCAGTCGTTAGGCGTCTGCCTTCGGCTCAGGTCATGATCCCGGGGTCCTGGGATCGAGCCCCACATCGGGCTCCCTGCTCGGTGGGAAGCCTGCTTCTCCCTCTCCCACTCCCCCTCCTTGTGTTCCCTCTCTCGCTGTGTCTCTCTGTCAAATAAATAAATAAAATCTTTAAAAAAAAAAAAAATGTTATCAGCCATCTGAGCTGACACTCAGTCACTGAGTTTTTCAGCCTGGGCTATAACTGAGTGGTCTGTCCGTGTCTGCTCTGAAAGGGTGGGGGGGGGGGGTGCCCAGAAAACACCACACACCAATTTGACTCATACTGAACAGCCAAAGAATCACACTGCTATCAATACTGCTGAACTATAGATCATGGCCCGAAAGGTTTCTCCTACCAACCTTTTCCTTAAGACTCTGCACAGGGTTGTTCGGGCCCTCCCCTTCTCAGTGTGGAGATTCCAGACTAAAAGTGCCATGGTCACCTATGGTCCATTATCTAGAATTGATTTCCACTAGGAGTTCCTTAAAATTTGACACTCCAAACTTTCTGACAATCTCACGCTCAATTATAAGCATGTTTCCTAAAACATTATGGTGCCTCCAAACTTCAATGCCAATGGTATCAAAAGAGCAATCAGTTCAGCAAAACTGCTCTGCATCCATTCCAAACAAAGATAAGAGCTCAAATACTCATACACTCCACCCCAGCAGCCTCCACTGCTTTCCTTCCCAACTTCTCTCCCCCCACCCACCCCACCACCACACACATTCTCTACCTACCGGGGCCTCTTGCCCAACCATATAATAAGTATTTTCAATGGCCACATGTCCCTCTAGCTGTTGGGAGTTTCTAAACTCTGCAATAACAAAGGGCACTGACATGAGCCTATCCGTGGAGCAAATTCATCCCCACAGAGGACGTTTTAAGCACAGATCAAGCACAAGAGACTGTGTCTCTACTCGGCCTCATGCTGTCAGGTGGTAACGGGGCACCACCATACATAGGCCACATCCCTGCTCTGCAAACACCAGGGCAGGTGGCCACAGCCAGAGCAAGGAAAATGCCCTACTTCATCTCCCACCTTTTGCTGCTCTCATTTCCTAAAGTTTTTATTTCTTCTGCTGCAGAAGCTGACATGCCAACAAAAGTTCTTCAATCACTGGTGATTTAAAACTTCAGTCAGGGGCGCCTGGGTGGCTCAGTCGTTAAGCGTCTGCCTTCGGCTCAGGTCATGATCCCAGCGTCCTGGGATCGAGCCCCGCATCGGGTTCCCTGCTCGGCGGGAAGCCTGCTTCTCCCTCTCCTACTCCCCCTGCCTGTGTTCCCTCTCTCGCTGTGTCTCTCTCTGTCAAATAAATAAATAAAAATCTTAAAAAAATAAATAAAACTTCAGTCACCCACACAATTACACACTTACATGCCAGACCCTGGGCTGGGTCCTCTTCCTCCCTCAGTGTCCAGATCTCTTGAATGGCTACCTGCTCCTAGACCTAAAAAGCATTCACAGCACCCACCACATTCACCACGGCCACCTATGCCTCAATATATACCACACAAACAAAAACTTGTTAAAGTCATAAACAAGTCCAATCAGAACACAAACTTTTTCTAGCCTTGAACCTTCAAACTACCTAACCCCCCTCTCTGGATTAATCTCCAGATAATTCTGTGTGCCTCTCCTCTGATGCTTGAGTTAGGAACCAAAGGAGGATCAGCCCTCTCCACCTGTGCGAATATTGGAGGGGTGTTGTCATTAGCAGTGTCCCCGCAGGAGTAGGATTATATCAGCTCATAAGAACATCACTCTCTAGGGAAGAACAATCACGTTGGTGAGAACTATCTCACCCCGAACCCCTTCAACACCCTCCACGCCTTCCACCCTCACTTAGGAGATGCAGCCAGGCCTCCCCTCGTCCTTTCTACTACACCACAACTCCCTGCAGCAGAGAAGCTGATAAACAGACCTGCCTGAGAAAGTTAAGTGCTACCTAGCACTGCACGTTGAAAGATAACTCCACCAGATAGCTTGAGCAATTATGCTGCGTGGTTACCCGGAATCAGGGATTCCCCAGAGACAACAAAAGACTTGGGTTCAAGCATCAAGGGGCAGACCTGAAATAGACTCCGTTTGCCAAACCCAGTCATTAACTCTCGGTACGCAGCACAGATAAGCTTGAGAAGAAGCACCAAGATCCTCACTGTTTAGCACACTCCACTTTAACAAGTTTGAGGGCCAGAAATCCAAACGTGAACGTAGCCCACCCGCCTCCTCCACACCCCACAATGGGGTGTGACTTGCCTCCAAAGAAAGGGTGCCATCCTCTTCCGAGAAGGATGTGGAGCTCTTTTCAGGTTCTGTGTCTCTAGGTTGGACCCCATGTAAATGTGGCCCGTCACTGCCATAGCCAGAGGAGGAGGGCAAAATGCTCGCAGTCCTGCCGCTGATGGATAAATCACTCTGAGAAGTAGGCAGTCTTAGACCCTGGGGGGGCACTCGACCCATGTTGGGGGCTTCTGTGCGTCTGTGGCCTCTTGACGGGTCCAGCGGGGGTGAAGGAACAGAAGGCTCTGCAATCCAGGAACCTGTGTGAGGGGCACTGCCAAGAGCCGTGGTTCCTGCCCCCACACGCCAGCCCTCTGAAAGGTGGTCTTGAGCCCCTGCAATGGCAGGGTGGTCTGTCCTGGGGAAAGTGCTGCTCCGAAGTCCAAGCGGAGCCCCTCCTTTCCCCCCTGCAGTCTCCCCTTGCAAAGCCAGCAGCACAGCCCTGCTGCTGCACGATGCTGGCCTCGGAAATTCCACCAGCTGGCTCACTGACTTCTCACAGTTCCTTTCCGCTGGGTTATCTAGCAGGTGAGCGATGACAGTCATCCCCTCTTCCAGGGAATCCCAGACCCCTCTGGCAACCGATGACTCATTCTCTAACAAAAGGTGAGCAGTCTGGATCTCCCCTTGAAATCTCTCCTTCACCTGCACGATCATCCCCTGGTCGCCCACCCCTGAGCTGGGGGCCGAGTTCCGAGGCAGTGAAATGTCTGGGCGGGGATGCTCTACCCCTCCTGCTCCTTCCTCCTTTTGGAGACTCACTGTTAACTTCGGTTGGGTTTCCGTCTCTTCAATGACTCTGGTTCCTTCCAAGCGTTCTTCCTCATGAGACACCTCTGGAGTAGGGGTTTTCTTCCCCCTCCACTTCCTTTTGAACCGAACCCTTTTCTTAGGAGATATGGGAGCCTTCTCAGGAATAGCTAGTGATTCTTTCGGCTCCTTAACACAGCCCAGTGAATTTCCCATCGCCTTCCTTTCCTAATCTCATCAAAAACGCAGCTAAGCCAGTCCTGGTATCCCAGAGAAATCCCAACGTTGGCTTCATCGGATTCGATGCACATTTAAAAACATGCACTATGCCGGCAATCCCTCCAATTCTTTCTCCCTCCCTCCCCGCCTCTCTGTCTCTCCCAGCCGCTGCCGATTCAGACAGCCATCTTACAGGCTCAGAGCTGCAACAAGACAAATTCAAAGCATCTCACTGCAGTTCAGAAATCACTTGACCTAAAAGCAGACAGAAACCGGATTGGCTGCAGCTTCCTCTCTCCAAATATGAGGTAATTGGAGCACTGCCCTCAGAAACACAAACAGAAAGCAAAAAGGAGCTAGAAACCAGGGGAGGGGAAAACCTACGGAGGGTGAGGAGGAGGGGGTGGGATGTAAGAGTAAAGGGAAAAGGGAGGGGAAAGGAGAGAGGCCATGGAAGAAGGTAACGTGAAGGAAGGAGGAGGAGGAAGAGGGGAAAGCAAACCAGCCTGCTGCTACCAGCCGGGCAGGGAAGGGCCAAGAAGAACCAGGCCAGGGAATGCTGCCATTATCGCTGCCCCCAGACTCTGAAAGGGAAGAGATTTCAAATTGTTGTGCCAGGATGTCCAAAAGAAAATATCAAGCAATGTACATATATGTTCAAATTTTTCAGGTCAGAAATAATAAAATTATTTTAAACAAATTAAACCTGAAGAGAGACCGGAGCTTACTCCTCACAGTTAAGACAACAGGCTTTAAAGATCTAACCTCCTATAGCATGTTTCCCTCCTCCTTGCCTTCCCCCTAAGAGAGAAAGACAGAAGAGAGATAGAGAGAGCAGAGAGATCTGTTAATTCTGTTAGCCAACGACACAGAGGAGACCCTCGGAAACGGTTTTGAGTATCGTGTGAGGAAGCTCTGTAAAAAAGGATACGGCTTCCAATTAAACAGAGATGCTCCACCTCTGTGAACAATAGTTGGCACAAATGTTCAACAGTAATTACTGATGCCGCCGGCTAACATTCTTTTCAGCATTTGTTATGTGCCAAGCACTGTGCTAAGCTATGCATGCATCACCTCATTTCATTCTGTCGGCAACCATATGAGGTCAAAATTACTATTTTACAGGTAAAGAAACGGAGGTTTAAGAAAGTTGATTAACTTGCTTGGGGCTACACAGCTAGTAAGTGGCAAAGCCCCATGTTATACTACATTCTAACTGCAGCAGGAATGAGTCTGTCCTCAATTAAGTAAAACAGGAAGATACCCACTGTTCTGAATTGTCAACTAGACTCACATGGGCCAAGAGCTCAAACAGATAACACTGGGCTATTGGAAGTAAGAGAGGAAGTTGCTAAAATGAGGCCCAGATGGTTTTTACTCAAGTTGCAGAAGGGCAGGAAGTCTGAATTAAAGTCTTAAAAGTTGGATTCAAAAATCACCCTGTTATGTCAATGGGATTCGCCCACCCCAATTTTTAGTACAGTGTCTGACAGATGAGACAACAGCACAACCCAAGGGGCTCTGGACGGCGTGGAAAGCCATTGTATGTGTTTCTTCCCTACTGCCACCATTTATTCTATACCAAAAGGATCCAGACCACACAGACCCAACCTCTCCTGGAGTCCTGAAAAATGCCCACCACAGAAGGAAAGCAATAAGACACCCTAAAGCAACAGCTCCTACATGACTGCTCCTGAGACCCTGCACTTGTCTGCCTCCATGCAGTAGGTGTTTCTCCCCAAGCCTTTCCCTACAGCTGAGTGCGAAGTGGCAGCACCATCTTATGGTGATCATAAACCACAGCAAGAAACCAGACAAGGAGACTAGCATGGGAGAGAAACTCAATCAGACTACAGGAAATCATTTAATCAGCAAAAAACCCTGACATTACAATATAATTCTCTAGGCAGGCACCAGGCCTTCATTCCTCCAACAAAGAGAACTGGAATAATGAAACTTTCCAGATGCACACCCCAAGGCCCAAGCTTGAATAAAATTCATGAAATCCAAGCAAACCAAATTCCTGAAACTGATCAACTCCAGGGCAAGAGAGACAGCTGCTTAGTCCGATGGCTGCTGAGAGACAGGCCTGACAGAACCTAGCATATTTATTTCTAGGAGCCTTTTCTTTTTTCAACTTCTTGCATATGTTGGACAAGTCAGGCCTTCACTTCCTTCTGCTCCAAGGGAAAACTGGCCTTGGGAAGGAGCAGAGCTTTCAGTAAAGTAGGCCTAGGTTCAAATTCCCAGCTCTAGGAACTTGGTAGCTAAGTAACTAACTACCTGTAAAATGTGGATACTACCACCCGTGTAAGGGGGTGAGCGAGGGCTGATGAGATAACCCCTATAAAGATAGTGTTGGGCTCAGTGCCCGGTCTATAGTAAATCCCTTTGCTTCCCATTTGTTACTTAAGCCATAAGATAGGAGACACTCTACTATCACCACCACTAGGGTCCTAATAGACTCTCTTTCTTGGCTAGGCTCTAAGGAAAGTAGATACATTCTAAGGTCCAAAGTTTGGGTGCTTGTTTTTCTTTTCTTTTTTTTTAAGATTTTATTTTATTTTTTTAAGCAATCTCCACACCTAACGTGGGGCTCGAACTTACAACCCCGAGATCAAGAGTCACATGCTCCACAGTCTGAGTGAGCCAGGTGCCCCAGGGGCTTGTTTTACTTCACAGGGGCTCTGCTTCCACTATTTCACTAAGTAACTCTGATCACCAAGACCTCCCCCTGGACCTTTTTCTCATCTCGCCTGAGCTCTGAACACACGGCCTGCTGCCTTCTGGAAAAGCAGCCGACTAGGGGTGACTAGGGCACAGACATTCTGCAGGTCTTCTGCTTTGGCTTTTTCTAATTAACTGTTTATTGCCCACAGCTCTCCCGTGGAGAAAGCCAGAGTGAATGAGCTTATTCTCATTCCACAAACATCAATGGTGCCTCATCCATATGCCAAGTACCAAGTGCCATAAAGTACACAAAAATGTAAACCTCACATCTACCAGCTAAAACCACTTTTCGCCTTAACTCCTTGAATTTTTTTTTTTAATTTCGGAGTGCTAGATGTATCCTGGTACTTAATAAACATTTGAGAGTTGGAAAGCTAATTTTGTCAGATTCTGACTTTGAAGAACTTAACTTTTAGAAAAACTGTAAATCCTAACATTAAAACAGGTTTGGACAAAATCAAGAGACAAGAAATCCTATTATTAGGATCTGCAAGTGTAATCCAAAAATGTCAGCTGGACAGTTTCGGTTGCTCATCTAACAACCAGCACTGGAAAATGGCCATCACAGTCTATTTATCTGGTTTACCTATCCCACAGCTTTGAGAAGATGAAATACATAAAATATCCATTCACTTAACAAATATTTATTAAGTACCTGTTCTAAGCCAGGCCAAGAATAGAACAAAAGAGACAAAACCCATTGTTAAGCTGGCATCCTACTGCAGAGATCCAGACAACACATAAACAAACATTC
The DNA here is from genome assembly GCF_011800145.1 of Mirounga leonina. NCBI lineage: Eukaryota > Metazoa > Chordata > Mammalia > Carnivora > Phocidae > Mirounga > Mirounga leonina. The sequence goes on from NW_023270447.1 coordinate 64,152,299, forward strand.
AAACAGTAGTAGGTGTTATCCAACACAACACCATGCGTCACAAGCTGCTTCTGAGAGTAATTTGGCAAAAGATAAGTGTATAACCCAGCAATTCCAGCCCAGGTATCTATCCAAACAACCCACTTCCAGAAAAACAAAAAAACAGAAAACAAACAACAACAACAAAACCCCACCTTCCCGTTTGCATAAGGACACATGTACACAGATGTTCACTGTAGCAACGAATGCCTTCTTCATACTGGTAAGTAACAGACTACAAATAACAGCTGTATCACACAGCTGCAGGGGCTCCATGCACACTGTAGTCCACACAAATTAGTTACAGTGAACAAATCAGGTCCTCTTTTATCAACACAATAAACCTCAAAAACAAAGTTTAATTTAAAAAAGAAAGGGTATACAGAAGAGAGGATCTGTGTCAACTATAAAAACAGCACATATTGTTTCTCAATACTCATCTGTCATAAAGGTACAGAAGCATATATGGAAATGATCTATATCAACTTCGGGACAGTACTTACCCGGGGGATCAGAGGGAGCAAGAAAGTTGGCTGTATCGGAAATGTTTCATTAGCACCAATAACAGAGATTTATAATGACTGTTTTACTGATCCCCTAACATTTAATAGCTCTACTCTACATTTCTCTTTGGCTTTATATAGCATGTGTCCTTGGTGAGAACAGTTAACAGATACTCAATAATAAAAGACTAGAAAACCGCAATAATACATGACTAGCAAGAGACACGTCATACTCTCTCTGAAGCAAGACAAGGATAGTGGAGGGGCGCCTGGGTGGCTCAGTCATTAAGCGTCTGCCTTTGGCTCCGGTCATGATCCCAGAGTCCTGGGCTCGAGCCCTGCATCGGGCTCCCTGCTCTGCAGGAAGCCTGCTTTCCCTCTCCCTCTGCCCCTGCTTGTGTTCCCTTTCTCGCTGTGTTTCTGTCAAATAAATAAATAAAATCTTAAAAAAAAAAAAAAAAGACGAGGATAGTGGAGGCTCCATGTAACTCTTTATCAGCCAGTCAAAAGCTCTGCAAGCAGGGAACCCTTCCCCACGCTCCTAAACACTTGGCTAATATAAGCCATCAAGAACAGCAAAGAAAAGGAATTCGTAGTCAGTTGCATTTGAGAAGATACTCTGGCAGCAGAGCTTCCCTCTACAAGATGACAAAACAGTTGTTCGGCTATGCTGAAATAGCGAATCGAGAAAAGCAGGTAGCCAATATGCGTGCAGAAGACAGACGAAACCAAAAGTATTTTATCTTCTAGTGAAACTGGTAACAGGGCAGAGAACAGTGGGCTAAGTCAAAAGTTATGGAAATTATAAGGTCCGTTAATAATTATAACAAGTTGCTACCAATAACTGCTAATTACTGAGTACACACTGTGCTCCATCTCCCAGCCTCACACCTCCCTGATTCTTTAACTCTCCATCATTTTATGGTGCACCTCTTCTCATTTCCCTGAATTATTCAGTTGAACCTGGACTGAGTCTGTGTCTAGTTCACTTTGTATCTCCCACAGACTCTAATTAAGACCTTGCTCATAGCTGGTCCTCAGTAAATGTTTGTGGAATTCAGTTAAAGAATACATATTCCTGTAAACTAAAACCACAAGAAGACACCATTTCACACCTACTGTGATGGCTATCATCGAAAGGACAGACAATAAATTTTGATGAGTATGTGGAGAATAAGAGTCGTCACAGATTGCTGATGGGAATGTAAAATGGTTTAACCACTCTGGAAGATGGTTTGGCAGTTTCCTAAAAAGTTATACATAAACTTACCATACAACCCAGCCATTCTCTTCCAAGGTATATATCCAAGGGGGGAAAAAAACATATCCACACAAAGACTGGTACTCAAATATGTGTATCAACATTATTTATAACAGCCAAAAAGTGAAAACAACCCAAATGTCCATCAACTGCTGAATAAACAAAATATATGATGTAACTATACCACAGAAGAGTACTCAGCAATAAAAAGGAATAAAATACTGATACATGCTATAACAGAGATGAACCTCAAAAATTTAATGCTAAGTGAAAGAGGCCAGACACAAAAGGGCACATATTCCATGATCCCATTTATGTGAAATGTCCAGAACAGGCAAATCTATAGAGGCCGAAAATAGATTAGTGGTTGCCTGAGGCTGGGGAGGAGAATGGAGGATGGTGGTAAGGAAGGGTCTTACTGGTAGGATGAAAACGTTCTAACATTGGATTATGGTGATAGTTGTATAACTCGTAAAAATCATTGAATTGTATAATGAATATGGGTCAGTTTTATGGTATGTAAATTATACCTCAATAAAGTCATTTTAAAAAAAGAATGTATTTTCCTAAAATAAACAAAACAGTGGCAACCAAAAAGGTGTTTTAAAATGGTTAGGAAACTAATACGGAAAGGGAAGAAATAGGATGGAGAGGACAGGTACGGAAACTAGACTCTCTGAATATACCTCATGTTCACTTTTAAAATGTCCCTTTGGAACAACATAGATGGTCTATATAATGTGAAATAAAACTGAAAGGCAAGAAAGCAATCCCTAAAAATGCGGAGGCAAATAAAAACAAATGAATCTAATTGTGTCTTGAATTAATGGCTTCACAAAACAGAAAATTTTTCAAATGACTTTAAAATATAATTATTTGTACATCCTTAGGAGATATACCCAAAGGACAAAGAAAACTGCAAAGAAATCACAACCTTCTCAGTAATCATGCTGTTAATAACACCGAGATCGTTTTGGTTCAAATACATTACATGTAATATATACATGTGCTTGTACAGACGTCTATGGATATGTGTGTGTAGGGAAAAGGGAGTAAGTAATATGTTACTGTTGTTAGAATCAAGATTTTCAGCATGAGGAAAAGAGATATAAAGTCAAATAAGTTAAATAAAACTCTATAATTTTGGGGCACCTAGCTGGTTCATATGGAAGAGCATGTGACTCTTGATCTCAGGATCTTAAGTTCGAGCCCCACATGAGGTGTAAAGATTATTAAAACATAAACAAAGAAACTTAAAAAAAACTCTGTAATTTAAGTTTGAATGAGATATATCAGTATAAATTCATGATTTTTTAAAAGAGAAAAATACACACGTTGGCTAGCTCTGTCCACAGAAAAACTGACCAACCCAGTAGCATTCAGATTGTGGTCAGAATGAGAGTTCCTTGGAGAAATTGCTGATCTCAAGTCTTGGACAGGAAATACACAAAAAGAGTCTGGAACATCTCATCACAAGAAATAAAAGAGATTATCAAAAAGGACTATGGGAGTCATGCCAAAGGACTCAGAGTCAACTTTAGGAAGCTCCCTTTGGTCAAAGATGAAGTTATTTGAATATTAGGAAGAATGATAGTTGTATTTTATTGCAACACATTTAAGTCTGTTAAAAACCCATAAGTCAGAGGGGAGGCGGGTGGGAGGATGGGTAAGCCTGGTGATGGGTATTAAAGAGGGCACGTTCTGCATGGAGCACTGGGTGTTATGCACAAACTATGAATCATGGAACACTACATCAAAAACTAATGATGTAGGGGCGCCTGGGTGGCTCAGTCGGTTAAGCGGCTGCCTTCAGCTCAGGTCATGATCCTGGAGTCCCGGGATCGAGTCCCACATCGGGCTCTGTGCTCAGTGGGGAGTCTGCTTCTCCTCTGACCCTCCCCTCTCTCATGCTCTCTGTCTCATTCTCTCTCTCAAATAAATAAATAAATAAATAAATCTTTAAAAACAAACCAAAAAAACTAATGATGTAATGTGTGGTGATTAACATAACAATAAAAAATTAAAATAAACATTGAAAAGCAAACAGAATAAAAACAGCAATAAAACCAAAAACAAAAACCAAACAAAAACCATAAGTCATAGGGCACCTGGGTGGCGCAGTCGTTAAGTGTCTGCCTTCAGCTCAGGCCATGATCCCAGGGTCCCGGGATTGAGCCCCGCATCGGGCTCCCTGCTCGGCAGGAGGCCTGCTTCTCCCTCTCCCACTCCCCCTGCTTGTGTTCCCTCTCTCACTGTGTCTCTCTCTCTGTCAAATAAATAAATAAATAAAATCTTTAAAAAAAAAAACCCAAAACCCATAAGTCATAAGTGATACTAAGGAAAAAGAAAGAAGAAAGTAGCTTTCATTTGTCATTTTTGGAGAATATTAGGGAACTAATTAATTATGCTGAAAACTGGTAAACAGAGGGGAAGATGGGAGCATTGATCTTTGGATCTCCCCTTTCCTATAGGAGATACCTCTCAGGGTAATTGATGAGATGAAGTTCTTCTTTACAGAAGTACTCCAGCTAAATAATGAAGATGGAATGAAAGAACTTAGAGTAGCACCATTCTGCAACTTCTAATGAACTAGCAACGATGATCAGTAGTTAGGTGAACAGCTAACTACTATTCGGTGAACAGCTAATAGGGAATGGATGGATCAGGCTGATAACAGCTGAACCCACATGTGCCTCCCAATATGCAGAAATAGGTGTATACAACTCAACACTACTATCCTTGTCCTCCACATCCCCCAAAAAGGAACCAGAATGGTACTGAGCCTCAGGTCTAGATCTAAACCACCAGATTATAAGCAATACAATAGAGGGACAGAGGATATTGTTTTAAAAGACATCCCAGGGCGCCTGGGTGGCTCAGTTGGTTAGGCGACTGCCTTCGGCTCAGGTCATGATCCTGGAGTCCCGGCATCGAGTCCCGCATCGGGCTCCCTGCTCAGTGGGGAGTCTGCTTCTCCCGCTCCCATTCCCCCCTCTCCCGCTCCCCCCTCTCATGCTCACTCTTTCTCTCACTCTCTCAAATAAATAAATAAAATCTTTAAAAATAAATAAATAAATAAAAGACATCCCAGAGATACCATCAGCATCTTTATAAACCTTAAAGGACAAAAGACCTGATTTCCTCAATGAATTGCAAGGTGAGGGCGGAGGAGGGAGGGAAGGGAAATTTTAATGCAATATGTAGACTTTGCTGGGATTCTGATTCAAAGAAACCAAATGTTTTTGTTTCTTTAATGAGGTAATTGGGGAAATCTGAACACCAATCAAATATTTGATGATTTTAATAAATTATTGTTTTACAGTGTTATAATTCTTAAATTAAGAATCCTTATCTTTCAGAGATACACATATATGTACAGATGAAATTACATGAAGTTTGGGATTTCTTTCAAGATAACCTACTGGGGTTTGAGGAGTGGATTAGGATACAGATATGAAATAATACTGGCCATGAGTTAAGAATTGTTGAGCTAAGTGATGGGTACATGGTAGTTCTTCATACTATTTTCTCTACTTTTATAAATGAAAGTTTTTGTAAGAAATTTTTAAAGAAAGAGAGAGTAAGCATTTTCCTGATGGAGGTGCTCAGGAAAGGAACAGTTCCATTACCCACATCTCCTCTGATCCAGCAAAGTGTTGATTAACTAATTCAGTTTTTATTCCTTGGCCCATGAGTCTCCCTTTTAAAAAGAGATTGAGTTGCAGTCAGGGTACACAGAGACACAGTGGATAGAGTCCTCTCACCTCAAACCGAGGAGACCAACACTGGGCACTCAGAGTGAGGACAGGTTTATGGCAAAAATACAAATGACCAAAACAGTTTCTCTAAAAACAGATAGACAAACAACCAAAAAACAAAAAACTCCTGTGTTCATAAGGCTTTCCCAGGGAGTAACTCTAGTCCTCCATGAAAGCTCAACAAAGTTCTTGTTCCCACCCTGCTAAGGCACCCTTGCCAAATTCACATGTTCCTAGTTATCCCTATATCCAAAGCATGCCTGAAGACACCCTGTGGTTGCAGAAAAACACATGTTACTTCCACACTTTCCAGATTGCCAGCACTGCCTCCAAACCAGAGCCCCAAGAAATAAGCCCCAAACTCAGAATTTTCTCGGGTAATTGGGAATTCTGGGACACCTGCTGTTCTGCTGGTAACCAGCAGGTGGCACTAGGGCCCCAACTAGGACATTACAGCCACTTCAGCCCCTGGAGTCAGAGCCTTGAGTTATTTATATTAGCCTTCTTTTCTTACCTGCTCAAGAAGTGCTCCCTCTAACCTATCAGCTTCATAAACAGCAGTTGTGTATGGGAGAGCTGTCTGAGGAACAGCTTTGTTTGGCTGGGCTAAAATGATTCAAGACGGTCTTTTTATACAAATAAGGCTGTTCTTTCCCCATAGCAATCCAGACATGGAAAGGATTTGCCCTCTTGGGAAGGGGGCAGCAACGAGAAGGCGGTGTGACCATGAGAACACCACCACATGCCACTGCTCTTGAGTATGATGGAAGGAACACTGGTGCTCACAAGGATAGATACAAACCTGGCTGCTAAGGTGCTTGCTATGGACTGTGTCTCCTCAAAATTCGTGTTGAAGCCCTAAACCACAATGTGATGTATCTGGAGGCGGGGGCCTTTGGGAGGTGATTAGGTTCAGGTGAGGTTATGAGAGCAGAGTCCCCATAATGGGATGAATGCCCTTTTAAAAGGATGCAGAGACAGGAGATCTCCTTCTCTGAACGCGTTCACCAAGGGAAGGTCATGTGAGGAGCTAACCAGGAATAGGAGCCCCCACCAAGAACCTGCCCATGCTGCACCCTGATCTCAGACTTCCAGCCTCCAGAACCATAAGAAAAAAGTATTTGTTGGTTAAGCCACCTAATCCACGGCACAGGCACACCTCCATTCATTGTGCTTCACTTTACTGCAATCTGAAGATACTGCATTTTTTACAAATTGAAAGTCTGTGGCAACCGTGTGTCAAGCAAGTGTCTCCATGCCATTTTTTCCAACAGCATTTGCTCACCTCGTGTCTGGGTCCCATTTTGGTAATTCTCCTAATAGTTCAAGATTTTTCATTATATCTGTTATGGTGATGTGTAATCAATGATTATGACTCACCAAAAATTCAGATGATAGCATTTTTTAGCAATAAAGTACTTTTTAAATTAAGGTCTGTACACTGTTTTTCTCTCTTTTTTTTTTAAAGATATAATGCTATTGCATACTTACAGACTATAGTATAGTATAAACATAACTTTTATATACACCGGGAAACCAGAAAATTCATCTGACTTGCTTTACCGTGGTGGTCTGGAAGCAAACTGGCAGTATCTCTAAGGTGTGCCTATATTTCATTATAGAAGCCCAAACCGACAAAGGCAGTGCTATAATTAACCAGGCTTGTTTTAAGATCATTAGAGATGAGGAAAAGTCTACATCAAAGCAGGATTATAAGCCTTCACTCCACCCTTCTACAGCATCAAACCCTCCATGCTCTGAGTCCCTAAAGAGCCGGTTTTGAGTCATCGGAGCAGACTTCTAACAACCTGACTGCCAACAGGCAGACAAGTGAAAAATCCCATTTCAGCATGCAAGTGAGCAGGAAGTCCTGGGTTTAGGCTACAACAGCTCTGTCTCCAGGCCACTCCCACTCTCACCCGGGTTCACAGCCATGCACGGAGAAGGAAGGCTAGGTGTTCGGCCCATGGAAGGCCGTACTGCTTCCAGCTCTTTCTAGGCAATGTCCAAGCCAAGCAACAGTGACCCCAAACTTCACAGGCCCTACCTGGAAGTGCAAAATAATGGTCCAGATCAGGCCCAGGGTCAGCTTGGGGTTGCCATCCGTGATGTCGTCATTGCGAATATTCACTAGTTTCACCTGGAAAAGAAAGAGGCTGATCTCAGAGCTCTGGGAATTTTTACTGTGATTTCATTTTTATAGATATTCATCATTATATACATTTAAACTGACTCTGTGTGTGTGTGTGCACGTGCAGACAGTTCTATGAGTTTCAACATCTGTATAGATGTGGGTAACTACCACTACAATCAGGATAATAGGACAGTTCCATTATCCAAAAAGGTGACTGCATGCTGCCCCTCTGTAGTCACACCTGCCCCCACCCTAATTCCTGCCCCCCACTGATGCGCTCCCAGTTTTACTTGTTCTAGAATGTTGTATGAATAGAATCATATAGTATGTAAGGTTCTGATATTGGCTTTTTTTTTCCCCCTCAGCATAATACCCTTGAGATCTCCATCCTCACTGTTACATATATCAGTAGTTTGCTCCTTTTTATTGCTGAGTAGTATTCCACTGTATCAACAGACTAGGCTGTGTTTACCCATTCATCCACTGAAGAACGTTCCGGTTGTTTTTAGTTTGGGACAATAATGAATAAAGCTCCTAGATTCATGAGCATATGCTTTTATTTCTACTGGGTAAATCTGCAGGCGTGGGACTGCTAGGTCATATGGTATATGTTTAGCTTTATAAGAAACTGCCAAACTATTTTCCAGTATGATTGCACCAATTTGCATTCCCATCAGCAAGGCAACCTTGTAAGCACATGGTATCCTGAGTTGCTTTTTTATTAAATCATTGCAGCCCTGACTTTTTTTCTTTGTTTTTTTCCTCGGGAGGGAAAGGGTGGCAAGCTCTTCTCCCTTACCCGTCTTTGGCCTGCTCCCACCTCCATTTTCCCTCCTCTGTTGAAGATATCCACACCTGCCCAAGCCTCCACTAGCATCTGCTTTTACTCGTAAAATCTCACTCCAACAACACAATGTGCGTAGACACATAGGCCCTATCCCCCACTGGGTGGCTGACCGACCCACGTGCTGGAAACTGAGAGATTTCCTGGATTGTGGGATTTTCAGCGCTGAAACTGAGAGGATACCAGGAAAACCAGCTCAGCAAGCCTCTTTTGTCACACTCTCACGGAGTTCCTGTTCAATTGTGACAAACTGTCCTTGAGCTGTCCTCCCTGCATCTCTTCAATTGAACTGAAATCTGTGTGTCTCTAAAGAGCTCTGGTGACCTCGAACAAGCTTCACTTCTTCCCTTGACTAACAGTGACCTGGTACTACAGACTAAATGCTTGTGTCCCTCCAAAATTCATACGTTAAAATCCTAACACCCAATATGACGGTATTTGGAGGTGGGGAGGTGATTAAGTCATGAGGGAGATGCCCTCACGAATGCAAATGGTAACCTTGTAAAAGAGACCCCAGAGAGCTCCCTTGCCCTTCCACCAGGGGAGGACACAGCCAGAAGACTGCAGACTATGAGCCAGAAAACAGGACCTCGCCAGATACCGAATCTGCCAGTAGTGCCTTGCTCTTGGACTTCCCAGTCTCCGGAACTATGAGAAACACATTTCTGCTGCTTAGAAGCCACCTTGTCAATAGTATTTTTGTTATAGCAGCCTGAACAAAGACACCTCTATCTCCAGGAGAAGCTGCCCTTCTAGATTGAGAATAGTTTCCTAATCCTCATCACTGACCCACGGTTGGTAGGCTGCAGTATCGGTCAAGTCCATATTCCTCAGTCCCACTTCCATCAGCTTGCCTCCTCCACTCCAAAGTCCACCTTGGCAAACTACCTTCCAATCTGTCCTAACTCTTGATGACTTTAACACCTAACTCCTAAACTGGTGATCTTAGTACTCATCAATGACCCAAATATCACCCTATCTGCACAATTCGCGTGCCTTCTCCATTTTGAGGACTTTTGCTTTTACTCTACTTTGGATACCTACACAACTTGGATCTCCCCATTACCAAGAGCTGTTCTAGAGTTCGCCCTGCCCTTCTCTGAGTCTACTGTTCTTATCTGCACATATTTTCATTTGATCATAGTAACCAAATCTACCCTTGGTCCTTATTTAGACATGTAGCTAATCAATTCTTCTCAATCAACCTTGGCTATTAAGAACCCCCAGGTTCCCTCCAGCTCTACACACAGATATTTCTAATCTTGTTGTCTCCACTACTCTAAACACTGCCTCTAATTCTCCCACCACTTTTCATTTGTCAATTTATTTCAATAAATATTCATCAAGTGTCAATTATGGACCATTCACTATGACAGGTGATGAAGATAAAAATGTTAAGTAAGATCCTGTTCCTGGTCCTCACAGGGCCTACATAACATGGCAGCAAACAGAGAAATAACAAAGTAGTAGATGTTATATTGGGACTAAATTGCTCTGGGAACACAGAGAAGGAGAATTTCCCAAGTTAATGAGAATTACTGATAAAAGTGAAAAAAATTAACTAATTCTAAAAATATGCATACCATTCAACGTCGGCTTGGCCCGAGCTATTGCTCGTGGCTAGACCCATCTCTTCCACATGGCTGGCTCTAAGCAGACGAACTCTCGGAACCCCGTGTCCGTCTTCCTTTCTGCCACACACCACCCCTGCATCGTCATCCCTCCCTCCTTCCTTCTCCCTGTTATCTCAGAGAAAGGGGCATTTTCCTTTTATTTTCCCAAAGATAAACACACCAGCTATGCTCAGGATTTCATCCCCAATTCCTGGACTTGGTTCCATCCATCAGGAAGTGGGGAGAAAGGGCAGAAACAGCATGGGTTTTGGCAGCATTACTGAACTCCAATGGCAGGAGACCTGGATGAAAGTCCCAGCTCAGCTCCAGCCTGTGTGCTTTGGGGCAGGTCACTTCACCTGTCCCGATCTCAGTTTCTTATCTAGGAGATGCAAAAACTGGGCTGGTACCTCTCTGTGGCATCTCCTATGGCTAAAATTTTATCACTTAGTACTCCTCCTCACTCTCATTTCCATCTCCCTCTCTTCACACTGGCTTCTCCTCCTATGTCCAAAAACATGTTGAAAACTTCTTTTTTTCCCCTCCTATATCCAGGCCCACTAAACTCCAAGTGCTTTTCTGCTCTATTCAGACCATTCTCCTAAGTCACTGATGCTTGGTGGCTCGGACCTTTCCCTCAGACCTGATGTGGTACCAACACAGAGGCCAATTCTGACCAGACCCTCCTCTACTTTCCTGGATCATGTAGCCTTCTGATTTTCCCTCTGCCTGGATGGTGTACCTTTCTTCCTACCTTCTTTGCTGGTTTAATTTTCCACCTTTCTTTTGACCTCCACCTAAGGTGAGTCCATAAGGTTCAATCTTTGGCATCTTGCTCTTCTCTCTTAACACTGTCCCACTTAGGAAGGCCACAGGCTCTATGTAAGGATGACCAAATGATTTGTCCAACCATAACGCAACTGGCTCACTAGCAAGCAAGACTCAGACCAGGCCAATCAGATACAGCAATTACCAAGGGCCCACTAGGAGCGCTGAGAACATCCGTTGGGTGGGGACTCAATGCCAGCATCCCGGGGCAGGATAGGGAAAGCATGGACTCATCTTACCTGCCGCTGCTTTAGGAAGTCCAGGGCAATCTGCACGTTCTGCAGCCTGTGAAAACGCATCCTGCCCTTCTCCCGGGGCTGCAAACAAACAAAAAGAGATGTTAATTTTAGCTACACCAATTTACCCATGCAGACCCCAGTCCTTTTTCATTTCAGGGACTAGAAAATCACAAAAAATTCCTCGTGGTGGAACCCAGCCATGGGAGCATTACCCAAAGCACCCCTTAATGGCGGGACCTGTGTGTGTTTCGCCATACTCTCTGAGGCCTCCAAAACACTGCTTACCACTGTGCCTCCCGTGAACATACAGTATGCTTTGACTCCTAATGCTGAGCCAGTGCCACGGCCTCTCCACAGGTTCTTCTGTAGCCACAGAAGGCAGAACCTGACTCTGAATGTGCAGGTAATGGGGACAAACCCTGGCTCTATGGCTCCTCAAATCACAGTTAAATGCTATTTTAAAGGAAGGCGGCAAGTCCTAACTGCATGCTGCACAATAATAGAGCCAACTTTATTAAAAACCTGGCAAAAGAAGCTAGAGGTAGCCAATTTTAAACCATGGCATGAAGAATTATATACGCTTAATAAACAAGTGAAAAAGTTAAAAAATGAGACAAAAATCAGGAAGAAACCTATTTTCCAGGCAGAGGGGTGTCCACTTAGGAAAGCCACTTTTACCTTAGTATGAAATACCAAGAGCAATGAAAACCTTGGTGAGGTAGGGCTGTTCAACATGATACTCCAAAGAAAGGTATTTCCTGCTAGTCGCTTAGTCCCAGATGTCAGACGAGCCACAGGAGAGAAGCTCATCTCCATCCTCTGGTACCTCTGGTGCCCAGTCCACAGCTCAGCTATTATCCATCCAAAAGTGCTTGAAATCCATTTGCCCAGTGAGAACATGCAGGGATGGCTATCTACCTCTGGCACCTTTTCTCCTGCTCATTTTCCAACATTGCTTTTATTTTGCTAAAATTAGGCCTGAGACAACACTCTCACTAGATTACACACACACACACAAACACACCCAATTCATTTGTAAATGTCAAAGTGGTACTAATTAAAGGCTGATGAATAATAAGGTAGCTCTGTGGCAGGTGCTTGCAAAGAGGAAACACTGCCCCAGGCTGAACAAAAAGTAACTGAACACATGTAAAGATAAGGGTAGAAATATCTCTTTGGGAGCCCCCAACACTTCTAAACAACACTCCCACATGGGGATAATCTGCAGAGATGTTGAGGCCTCTCTGGGCAATAGGTATCTTCTTACGTCAAAGGTTTAGGAAAAATCTTTCTAGCAAGAACCTCTTTTTCAGTCATTTCGGCTAAACTACCTGTGAACATGGCTTTGAGGACGACAGAGCCTGTGAAACTGAAGAGTCTAAGGCAATGGGCAGGGAGATCGAGGAGGTGGAAAAATGACTTTAAGAAGACCGGAAATAGGGATACTGCCTAATCCCTGTTTCTGAAGAAAGATTACGGGCTATAATTTATAATTTAGGGCCTGCAAGCAGGAAATGCCCTTCTTACACATTCTTATCTTTACTCCCTGGTACTCCCCACCAAAAATAAATACCCTAAGAGCATGCAAGTTAAAACCACTGTCCTCTACAGCAACTAGAGATATTATTGACCAAGGCAGAGTATCTCCATGCAGTGAGTGGATTGCAAACAACAGGCTGTTTTGAAAACAAGTGACATGGTGTGTGGTGAGAACCTGGAGGCTAGAGGTGGAGAGAGAGTGAGAGTTAGTCTGAAGTGTGGAGCCAAGAGCAATTAACTGTCATGCCTTCAACTAAACTTTGCACAGTTCTGCAATCCAGACTCAGACAACACAGCAAGGCCGCCAGAAGGCTATGGGTCTCCAGGTCAAAAAGGCACTTGACACCTCCAAACACCATGATTCTTTTAGTGCCAACCACTCTCAGATAAGCAAAACAATCCCCACTCCAGGATCATCTAACAGTGGCAAGAGGCACAATTAGTTTTAACCACTTTCTTTGGGACCCAAATTCCCAGGTGCAGAGGGAAGAAGGTGGTTGGTAACTGAACTACTTGGAGACCTTGAGAACCTCAGACTCTCTGATGGCCCTGCAGTGCCAGCTGGGATCCTGGCATCCCCAGGAGGACCTACTACATCATCATCATCTTCCTCCTCCTGCTCCTCGCTGTTTGTATGGCGCCAGGAGGGCATGCTCACGAGACGGAGGGTCTTCAGCCCTGCTGGCTCCTTTGGCCACCAACCAAGGCAAAGATAGGACAGAGTAACAGGAAATTCACAACACAAAAATGAAAAGCAAATGAATGCAACATTTTTTAAAAAAAGGGAAAATAAATATGAAAATACCCTCCCACCTCCCAAAACATGCAAAACCAGGTCACACGGTTATACTGAACACTTAGGTTGAAACACATCTTCAGGGTGCCTGCGTGGCTCAGTCAGTTGAGCATCTGACTCTTGATTTCATCTCAGGTCATGATCTCAGGGTCCTGGGATCAAGCCCCGTGTCTGGCTCTGCACTTGGCGCGGAGTCTGCTTCTCCCTCTCTCCCCCTCTTCCACTGCCCCTCTTCTCTCCCCTCTCTCTCTCTCCACCCCCCTCTCAAATAAATAAAATAAAATCTTGAAAAAAAAAAAAAAAGGAAAAAAAGAAACACATCTTCAATTCTCCATGGCCACCCACCCTCTCTTTTTGTGAATCAACTAAAGGAGAAAGAGATTGTGAGAATAAACATGGAAGAGATATTTAGATGGCTCTCAGTGAAAAGATGATACCCTATGAATATCTCCATAAACAATCTGCAGGTTTTCAAAGTTAGGCAAAGAAATTAGATCGGAGTGTTTTCAGGCTGTTTTGTAAGCAATGTCACAGAAAGAATCACTTTCAATATAACAGTCTCTACGAGTTCATCAGATATCCTAGCCAAAATGCCCCAAATGTAACTTTGTGAGTGCTAAAGAATAAAGTCCAGCAATGTGAAAGTGACATTTTACTTAAGAGATTTATAAATGAAGGCCAGATAAAAACTGGAATTCACCAGTAGCGGCTATGCTAATAAAAAGTGTCTGTCAATTTTTGTCCATTAAAAATTATACAAGTAATTCTATCGTAAGACAAAAGAGATGTGAAACCAAAACAAAGGGGCCATGGGAAGCCAGGCCCCAATCCTTGAAGAAACTGAATATTACTTAAGGAGTGAAATTTAATGTGCCAAATTCCCTTCTTGAAACCCAGCAAACAATGACTAAGAATTCACCAAGGGCAGTGAGTGGGCTGGGCTTCGGTTCTCTCTCCCCAGAGATGTTTCCAGGATTCAGCCCCGGACTTTTCAATGAAAAATACGTTGTCTATGATGCTAGAGGCAGAACACAAACTGCACAGGACCCCCTGCTTCCACTAGGCTCAAATACATGAAACAAAGAGCCCCCAGGTGGGGCTGTTTTGATCCCTCAAACAAAGCAAGTAGAAGAACTATCATCTGACAAGCCAAGAAGCCCAGGCAGTATTTGCCTTCAGATATGTAGCTGCTTCCCACAAGCAATGGTTAACACATTTGGGAGGAGGCAGGCATATTTAACCATCCAAGGAGCTCAAATGTACTGCATCCAGGGCTGTGCTGAAATATCAACTTCAGTACTTCTCCAAACCTGTGAGACTCAGTGAATCAAAGAAGGAAGAAAATGAGGTGAATTCTAATAACTAACTCTAAATAACTCTAAAAATAACTCTGAGCTTTTAAACGTAAACTCCAGGGCGCCTGGGTGGCTCAGTCGTTAAGCGTCTGCCTTCGGCTCAGGTCATGATCCCAGGGTCCTGGAATCGAGCCCCACATCGAGCTCCCTGTTCCGTGGGAAGCCTGCTTCTCCCTCTCCCACTCCCCCTGCTTGTGTTCCCTCTCTCCCTGTCTCTCTCTGTCAAATAAATAAAATCTTTAAAAAAATAAATAAATGTAAACTCCATATCCTTAGCTGAGTACAGAAAATAAAACAATTTCCAGTAGATGGGAAAACAGGAGAGTCTGTATAGACTAGAAATAAAACTCTAGAAAAAAAAATACACCTTACTAAAAAACCTTTAAATGTGAATCTACTATTCCTGAAATATTCTACCTACAAATAGATAAAGAACAAGTAAGGAGAAAAAATGCAGATATGAAAGGAATAAAACTGATACCTGATTCCATCAAGAAATGAGAATATGATACATCTATTCCCATTAAGGTGAAATTACATCATTTTAAAACTCAGTCTGAGTTAGAAACAAAGTCCACCAAGAATGCCTTCTACTTCTTCCTCCCACATGACCGATAGCAGGCAGCGGTGGCCAGGCCTGGCTCTCAACAAGATGGACCAGTAGGTCACTAACAGGGCTGTATTTGGGAGGCCACTCATGAGAAGAAGGGAGAAGCTCACCAGTTTGATGCCCGAGAGGACCTCCAGCAGAGAGATCAGGTTGTGGCCATCCCGCAGATCTTCATAAAGATCATTGATGTGCTTGCGGACCTGTGCGTGAGAATGAAACAGACTGATTTTTATTTGATCTTGAATTCTTTTATTAGCTACACAGGAATTTCTGGTTCTAGGTAAACACAGATTAAAGAATTTGAAACAGGAGGGGCGCCTGGGTGGGTCAGTCATTAAGCGTCTGCCTTCGGCTCAGGTCATGATCCCAGGGTCCTGGGATTGAGCCCCGCATTGGGCTCCCTGCTCCGCGGGAAGCCTGCTTCTCCCTCTCCCACTCTTCCTGCTTATGTTCCCTCTCTCGCTGTGTCTCTCATTGTCAAATAAATAAATAAAATCTTTAAAAAAAAAAAAAGAATTTGAAACAGGAAACAGTAATAGAATTCAGGAATTTTCAGTTTGGATTACAATACGTATGAAATAGTAACACTTAAGAGAAATGTATGCGCGTTTTAAAAACTGAAGCCAGATCTATTACATGCTGTAAACAATGTTCTAGAAAGTCTGGACAAGGAGGTGGAGAGTCAATCATCCTGAAACCTCTCAGGCATTATTTTGGACCAAAATGTGATACAATGGCCAGTGACAGACAGATGAGTCCAGTCAGGATCAGAAAAGCCTTCCAGGGGCGCCTGGCTGGCTCAGCCAGAAGAGCATGCAACTCCTGATCTCAGGGTTGTGAGTTCGAGCCCCACACTGGGTGTAGAGATTACTTAAATAAATAAAAACTTAAAAAAAGAAAAGAAAAGCTTTCCAGAGGGCAAAGGAAACAAAAATGCTAGATACCCAGTGTTTCATAGGATGTACCTATATGTTAACTCCTCTCTTACCAAATATTTCTTTTTTTAAAAAAAGATTAATCTACTTAGGGGCTCCCGGACGGCACAGTCAGTTAAGTGTCCAACTCTTGATTTCAGCCCAGGTCGTGATCTCAGGGTCGTGAGATCGAGCCCTGTGTTGGGCTCCACGCTCAGCATGGAGTATGCTTGAGATTCTCTGCCTCACCCTCTGCCTCTGCCCTTCCCACTCGTGCTTACTCTCTCTCAAAATAAATAAAAAATCTTTGAGGGCGATTTTCCTTGTGAAAAAAAAAAATTCCAATTTTATAACTGAAACTATGGGAAAACATCTCACTTTGGAAAAATATGTGGTTAATGTCAAGCACCATGCTGAATGTTGTACATATTACCTCATCTCTCTCTCACATTGATAAGGTAGATGGTACTCCTATTTTACAGATGAGGAAACAAGGCACAGAGAAGTTAAGCAATTTGCCCAAGGTCACAAGTGGAAAAACTGGCCTCAGTTTGGGCTTTCTGAATTTAGTCTTTGCCATTAACTACTATGCTTTATAATCAGCCATAGTCTCATTTTATTTATTTAATCCAAACAACTGCCCTGTGAAGTTTATTTATGTATCCTCAGAAGGAACTAAGGAAACTGAGGCTTTGAGAAGTTCAGGTCACATAACGGCAGGAAGTGGCAGTAGGTTTTCTGGTTTATTCCAAGTCCAGTGACAACTTCACTGAGTGACACAACACAGAATCAGAAGACTAGTGGCAAGTATAAGGAAGAAGATTCATTTTCAACATAAATAGTTCTCTAAACAATAAAAAGCGCTACTTTCAGAAGTAGTGGGTTTCTAGTCACTGAATTTTTCAAGCAGAGACCAGGATACTAGGATTTCCATATTTGAGTGGAAAACTGTACTGTAGTCATTTCCAATTATAATATTCTAGCATTCCAAACAGAATGGGAGTCAGAAAAGATCATGGCTATGGGGCGCCTGACTGGCTCGGCGGGTACAGCATGTGACTCTTGATCTTGGGGTCGTGAGTTCGAGCCCCACCTTGAGTGCAGAGATTACATTAAAAAAAAAAAGGGATAAGGGGGGGAAATAGCTGGTGAGGCTTCCTGGAAGAGAAAGAACTGGAAAGATGGAGGGGGGGTTAAGATTTTATTTATTTATTTATTTATTTATTATTTGAGAGAGGGAGAGAGAGCATGAGCGTGCCTGGGGGGAGGGGCAGAGGGAGAGGGAGAGACTCTCAAGCAGACTCCGTGCTGAGTGCAAAGCCTGATGCAGGGCTCAATCTCACGACCCTGAGATCAAGACCTGAGCCGAAACCAAGAGTTGGATGCTTAACCAACTGAGCTACTCAGGTACCCCTGGAAGGATTAGAAAATGTTTTGACAGAAAGACAGAAGATGGTAAAACCACAGAAGAAAAGGTAAAGAGGTAGAAATAGGCAAGGTATGAGTGTTTGTACCTGTGTGAGTGAAGGATTAAGAAGGTGATGTGTAGATTACCCAGTTGGAGAAAATGGTTCATGATGAATTGGGTAATAGCTTTCAAACATTGAAGGAATATTTCTTCAGTTTTTGTGCTATTCACAATATGAATATAGATATAACACACTTTTTATTTTAATCAGCAATATTAACATTTTCTCCACCACTTTAAGTCTAGACAAAATAACACATCTAGCTCAGACTTGTAGCATTTGTTGATTTCCGTAGTTTAAATACTCCCACCATGACCAATTTCCAGCCACTAATATATCACTAAATGCAATGTTGGGATGAAATGTACAACAACACACCATTATAGACTTTTCCATCAGAGATACAACAGACATAATTAATCTCAAGAGCATAGACTATATTAACATGTAGCAAAATAATTATGAGGTGATGTGTTTTGAGTATTTATTACTTTTATTTTAAATATCATTTAATTGTAAGTTTATATAATTTAATTTTCATAATGGCTGTGCATAGCAACCAGCTCACAAAATTAGTATTCAGCTCTTGTGAGCCCATGTAAGCTGGCTCCAAGATTTCAAGACCTCTCCATCAAGTGGGTGCAAAGTTTCAAGCTTGCACAACCACAATGTACCACTAACAGAAATAAGCAGGTCGTGAGGGTTGGGAAGAGAGCGGATTTGAAAAGTACAATTTTGGTGGTTTTTTTTTATTTAATTTTTTTAAGATTTTATTTTTAAGTAATCTCCACACCCAACATGGGGCTCGAACTCACAACCCCAAAATCAACAGCTGTACACTCCACCGACTGAGCCAACCAGTGCCCTGAAAAGTTCAATTTTTAATATGTTGAATTTAAAAGAGTAGCAAAGGAGCTACAAATGGTAATGTTCTGGGAGCAGCTGAAAATACGAGAATTCAATTTGGGTCAGCTGAGAACTTAAGTTTAGAAGTCATATGCATAGAGGTGCTAGCTAAAGACATGGGAAATGTTGGCCTTTCTGGGTTAGGGGCAAGAAAGAAGAGCACAGTGCTGAGGACTGAGCCTGTGGGAATAGTCAAAATTAGAAGGCAGGAGATGGAAAAGCAATCAACAAAGGATAGGGGGTGGAAAAAGGCAGAGAAAGAGGTAGGGAAAAAAAAAACACATAAGAAAGGGTAATCAAGGAGGGACGGGATGGATGATCACCAGTATCAAATGCTCCAGGACAAGCATGAAGACCAAGACAAGGTTTCTGTTAGTCTTACAAATAATGGTGTTTTTTGTGAGACTCACTTCTAGAGAGTGGTGGAATAGAAGATAATAAACGAATTGTAGGTTAAAAAAAATAGACAGAATATATTAAATACTTCATATTAAGTTATAAAGAGAAGTGACAACAATGAGGGACTTATTTTTGATAGGTAAGACCTGAGCATAGGGCATTCAAATCAGGAATGGGCACTGAATAATTATTTAAATAAATTATAATAGAAATGAGGACCAAGTAAGATCGTATTGGCAAAAGGACACTAAATACCACAGAGTACTGAAAAGAAAAAGTGGTACTTTGAAATATAAAGTTAATTTCACATCGAGGACTCAACATCTCCTTCTAAAAATTCCAGTTATGTTTTGTACCTGCAAACAGCAAAATTCAACCACCTTACAAGAAACTTAGCTGAGACTGATTTATTATGTCTCTCAGTCTTTCCCTTGATTATACTGACTAAATAACTATGAAAAACTGTAAAAGAGAGATATGGACAGAGGTAATGGGGGAAGAGAGGGGAGCATTTTTTCCCTGAATTTTCAGTAACAGAGAACAATAGTTTATTTCGGAAGCATAATGGACCCAGCAGGATAAAGTACTAGCTAACACTTACTAGTGCTTCCATGTCAGAAAATGTTCAGATACAGAGATGGGATTTGCGGGGCTCAATTCACATCCCGAGATCACACAGTAAATAAATGGCCAGTCCAATAAAATCCAGGTCTGCCCCATTCCAAAGCCTTTACCTCTTCCTCAAACACTAAGTGGTCTCTAAAATTTTCCACAAATCTCTTAAGAAAAAGTCCAATAGCAAAAAAAAAAAAAAGAGAGAGAGAGTCTAATAGCTAACAGTGCTGTATGATATATATGAAATCCTAAGAGTTGTCATCACAAGGAAAAAAACACTTTTCTTTTTTTGCTCTTTTCATTGTATTCATATGACACAATGGATGCTAACTAAACTTACTGCTAATCATTTCATAATATATGTAACTCAAACCAATACACTGTACACATTACACTCATACAGTGATATATGTCATTTCTGTCTCAATAAAACTGGAAAAGGGTAAGGAAAGGAAAGACAAGAAAAAGTCCAGTGGACCAAGCATCAGATGTTTTAGAGGCAGCCTGGGAAAGCCAAGACTGGTCAAGAATCATCAATATGTATGTTTCTCTCCAACAAATACCCATGCTATTCTGTCAACAAAATATGAGTGAATAACTTCAACGACCTGGGTCTTTGCCATTTGCATTCCCTGTGAAAATCACTGTCAACATTAGTGAATGTCTCTAAAGAATATATGCAAATGGCTAACAAATTCAGGAAAAGATGCTCAATATCATTAGCCACGCAGAAAATGTAAATCAAAACCACAGGAAGATACCACGCCCCACCCAACAGGAGAACTATAATCAAAAAGATTATAACTGTTAAAGAGGATGTAGAGAAACTGGAACCCTCGTACATTGCTGGCAAGAATGTAAAATGGTGCGGCTGCTTTGGAAAACAGTCTGACAGTTCCTCAAAAGACTGAACACAAGTTACCATATGACACATTGATTCCACTCCCAGGTATATACCCAAGAGAACTGAAAATATATGTCCAGGAAAAAAACATGTACATGAATGAATGTTCATAGCATTTATTATTCATAATTGCCAAAAACTGAAAAATAACCCAAATGTCTATCAATTGATAAATGGATAAACAAAATGTGGGACATCCATACAATGGAATATTATTTGGCAATTAAATACTGATACATACTATAATGTGGATGAATTCTAAAAACATTATGCTAAGTAAAAGAAGCCAGTTACAAAGAAAAGGACCACATATTATATGATTCCATTTATAAAAGATATCTAGAATAGGCAAATCTATTTTTGTGGTTGTCTGGGGCTGGAGGAAGGTATAGGGGGGTTGAGGAGATGACTGAAGGTACAGGGTTTCTTTTGGGGATGATGACAATGTTATAGAATGGATTATGGTGATGTTGCATAACTCTGAATATACTATAAGTCACTGAACTATGTATTATTTAAATGGGTAAATTGTAGGATATGTGAATTAAATCTCAAAAAAGCTATTTTTAAAAATTAACAAATGACTAAATTTTGAGGGATCAAGTCCACCCAGGCTAATCCTCCCCAATTCCTGTGCATTAATAAGCCAAGGAAAGCTCTGCTCTCCCAGTTCTTTAAAGACTAATTTGCAGTTATGGGTGCCTGGCTGGCTCAGTCAGTAGAGCATGTGACTCTTGATCCAGAGGTCTTGAGTTCAAGCCCCATGTTGGGTGTAGAGCTTACTTTAAAAAAAAAAAAGTTTTAATGTGAAGTTATAGAAAAACAAACAGCTTCCCCCCGCTTCTGAGTGGCTTTAGCGAAGGGAATAAATTGCACTTAAGTACCTGGAATCAGAATCTGGCCCAAAGGGACTTTAACACTCTCAGCTGGCAGATGAGAAAAGCCTTGCCTGGAGAAGTTAAGTAACCTGTGTAAGATCACTGAGCTGGGAAGTGTCCCATCGTCTCCTGACTCCAAGCTTAGTGCTCTTTCCCTTCACAAGGCTTCCATGATGCCTGAAGGGTAGAAAGGACATATTAAGTCCATCCTCCCCCTCCTCCAAAAAGAACCAAGGACTGTCACGTGGTATTCTTTGACACCTGCAGCAAACCTCATCAAGAAAAGCTTTCCTCTAAGACTTAAAAGAAACACAAGCAGCTCAATTTCCTGGACGCAAACTATGTTGAAGAGCGGTAAACAGGTCAGAGGAGAAAGTTTCAAAGAGAAGAGTATTTTATTTATTCGCATCTACATTTATAAAAGGTACAGGTTAAGCGACAGTGAGCCTGGTAACTTTAAATGGATTTCTGAATTTGTAGATTTCTAAACTGTAAGAGGGGAATTCCATACTGACTCAATGGCCAAATTTATCCTCAAGGAAAAGCCTAAATGCTAATGCTAAAAATACTAATGCTAAAAAAATGCTTTAAAAGCCTAATGCTAATGCTAAAAAACAGATTACAGTTGTCCCAGACTTTTTGCCTGTCAAAGAACGCTGCTCAAATACAGGGAATGAGTAGAGGCTGGAAACCTGCTGGGGTGAGTAGAGGAGGGAGAGGGGGAGTGAGGCTCTTTGCTGATAAGAATTCTATTGTCTTTCTGTTTGGAGAATTCCTTAAGTTTTGAGGAATCTAACAATGAGAGACACCTGATTCACAAAGTGTCTCTGGAGATGAGGATGATTCTAAAATCCACACAGGGTAGCTTTACGTAACAGGCAGGTAAGGCGCTTAGGTGTAGAGAATAGAAAATCCAATCCAAATGTAGGCCCAAAACGTTCAGTGGGGGTTGAGAGGTGTTTGGAGTGAAATCAGGTCCTGAAAACTCAGGTCCAGGCGGGAGATGGTCATGAACCACCACCATGTGGCCACACCTGCACAACAAAGGCAACACTCCTCCCCTCTGTGTCTAAACAGCACTACTCTGTCAATCCTTAAATGAACTCCACAGCCAGTCTCCTACTGACCTTTCGCACAGATGTGAATAAGCAAAAAGGCGTGTGAAAGTCCATGCGGTGCTTCGGTGAGCTGTCTCACGGCTACGGCAGAACAGAGGTGCCCAGAATCACTACAGCTATCTACCACCTCGTGTCCAATTAAAGAGCCTCACACAGAAAAGCTGAGAAGGTCTGGAGTAAAAATTTGGAGTTGGAAAACTTTTGCTGGTATACCTGGAATTTTCTTAACTGAAATTCCAGGAAGGCCAGTAGCTTCTAGATTGCATACATGAATAAAAAGGGTAAGAACTGGGGCGCCTGGGTGGCTCAGTCGTTAAGCGTCTGCCTTCGGCTCAGGTCATGATCCTGGAGTCCCTGGATCGAGCCCCGCATCGGGTTCCCTGCTCAGCGGGAAGTCTGCTTCTCCCTCTCCCACTCCCCCGCTTGTGTTCTCTCTCTCAGTGTGTCTCTCTCTGTCAAATAAAATCTTTAAAAAAAAGGGGGGTGGGGAGAACTGTCCCATCTGCTAGACTAAACACTGGTTTCTCCTTTCTACCTATAACTTCTGAAGTCAACAAGAACTGATCAGAGAAAGCATTTCTCCTCCCTAGGAACTCATGCGCTCAGCTCCCTCATCCCTTCTGGGAGTTCTCTCTGGGAGCATAAACTTTATCAGCTACCAGGACCTAGAGACACAGTATAAATAATTTAAATAATACCTCATTTAAAACTAGATTTTTTGGGGTGCCTGGCTGGCTGAGTCAGTAGAGCATGCTACCCTTGATCTTGTGGTTGTGAGTTGGAGCCCCACATAGGGCATGGAGCCAACTTAAAAAAATTTTTTTTAATAATAAAACTCTAGATTTTTCCTTTTTTTTTTTACAATTTATTTTATTTTTAAATTTTTTTAAACAATCTCTACACCCAACGTGGGGCTCAAACCCACAACCCCGAGATCAAGAGTCACATGTTCCACTGACTGAGCCAGCCAGGTGCGCCTCTAGATTTTTCTTTTTGACGGTTCTAGCATATGCCCAGAACACTTCAGTTTGGAGGCTTGCATTCTAAATTAGGTTATTTATATATTACAGATGTCAACAGCCTTAACAAACCTCTTTTAAGAATGGACCAGCAGTGTTCTCGACTAATAAAGAGGAATTAATTTGCTTATTCCACAACAAACTGTTTCCCATAGAGATAGCTGGGGATCCAAGAGATCCTAGGTCAACTCAATCCAGAACTTGAGAGGCTTGGTTGCTTTGATCTTATATCCATCTACTTGCCACAGCCACATTAATCTGGGTGTACCTGGGGAGCATGGCAAGGGATGCCCGAATTACAAAAAACAAATCTCAGTCCATATTTCTCAGCCCAAAGTTCAAAGAATACCAGCATGGAGCAATGATTCTGATTAGCAGTGAATCCCTCTCTCTGAAATATCCCAAGATGAGAAAATGTTGTTGGAACTATAAGGCTGGGGGTCCGAGAAGAGAGGGAAAATAGCCAGGGACTGAAATAAAGCTCTGGCTGGCCTCCAGTTTCTAACAATGCCCTGTTGTGTTCATCTCCTCGTTTCTCCCTCCCTGGGCCTCCTGTCATCACGCAGCACTGAGGCAGAGGTCCAACCGGCAACAGCGGAGAGCCAGGGCATTTGTGTTCAACTACAAAGTTTAGGGGGCAAGCCTGAGTCAGGATAAATTCAGTTCTTCCAATTGTTAGAGAGGAGGCACGAAAGAATATGTTGGGGGCATCTTTAGTAGAAAGAACAGGTAATTTGAGTCATAAGACTCATGAGTGGTCCCTCGCTCCCTCCTTCACTAGCTGTATGGTCTTGGGAAGGTCACTTTACCCCTTCTAATTCTCACTTTCCTTAGTTGGGAAAACTGAGAGGATGAAATATCTTTACCTCTTTCAGAGTTATCATAAGAATCAAGCCAGACAGGAATGTGCTTTGTAACCTATAAAACACTATTAAAATATTATTTACTTAAGGCAACAAATCCTGGGTATTTCTCATATTTGTGGTGCAGTATGTGGTAGAGAAAGTAATACAATACAGTCGAGCCGTCGGTGAGCACGCTGATAGGGGAGACCAATGCGCGAACACACAAGGCATCACTTCAAAGTGGCGTGGAAGAGAGAGAGAGCTGAGATTAATTTGGTCTGAGGACTGGAGGTCAGATTCTCAGGAAGGTGATATTGGACGTGGGCCTTGAAGGGTAAGTGGGTGATGGCCAGGCAGAGGAGATTGGGACGTGCATTCTAGGGAGAGAGATGAATAAGCAAAGAGGTGTGGAAGCACACAGTGTTTAGGGAGCGGTGACTTATCTCATGTGGCCACAACACAGGCTACACAGGGGACAATGCCTGCAAATGAAGCTGGGCAGCTTGGAACCAGGTTGTCAAGGACTCTGCATCATGACCAAGTTCTGCCATCAGCAAACTGGAGGCAAATGGTACATCTTGAAGGAATTAGAGGAAAATAGCAGTTTTCTCTCTCTGTCTCTCTTCATTTCTCTTTATCCTGACACTAACAAAATAAGACACAATATCTGCCTTCAAGCTAGAATCAACAGAAAGATATAGAACGTATACATGTGCTGTAACAGAAGTACGTAAGGAATACGGTGAGGGCACAAAGAAAAGGGTAGTCAACTCCATATGGGAGATTCAGGAAAATATCTATTGAGATGGTGTTAAATTGGCGTTACGCAGGCAGAACAGAGATTGGAGAAGGCTCCACACAGAGGGAGCGGCATGAGCAAGGATATGTCATAAAATAGCATGCACATGGCTCTTAGCACGGCACATGGTTCAGCAAGTGCCTGAGGTATAAAGGGAATTCGACACTATGAGCCTGGAAGGGTAGGGAGAAGGCAGAACATTACTACAGATGTTAAGAGCACAAGTTTTAGACTTTAGGTTGCCTGAATTCTAAAATTTCAGTTCTGCCTCTTTATAGTGGCATGACCTTGAACAAGTAAACTTCTCTAAAGTTCATTTTCCTCATTGATAAAATGGGAAAATTGAAAGAGTCCACAGCATAAGTTCACTGAGGAGTAAAGAAGCTAATCCACGTAGAGGACTTAGTCCAGAATGTCAGCTTTACGGTAAGCAAACTATTACTACTATTTGCGTTATCAGTGTTACTACAGAAAACCTTACTAGGAACTATTACAGTGATCGAGGCAAGCTGAAAAGGCCCTGGACTAGGCAGAGGTCATGGGGATAGAGAAGTCAGGTGCAAGCATTTTTCTGAATTGGAAGTGATTGATTGGAGCTGGTGACAAGGGAGATGATGGGCAGACTGAAAAGAGTTCTAGATTTCTAATTTGGATAGCTAAGTACGTGAATGAAAATATTTAGCAATTTGGGATGTGTTGAATACGGGATACGTCTGGGTGACATCCAGATGAACATGCCCAGTACACTGTCTTTGGCTTAGGAAAGAATATAGGACATGGCTCTATTGTTACGTCCTTATCCAGATCTTGTACTTTGAAAACTGCCCTCACCTGCAGTCCCCATTAAACAGTGGCCCTCAGGAGCCATGCTGATTTATGTAACCATCTCCCTTGCCATAGATTACTGAGCTATAGATGGACACCTGACCCATGGAGGAAAAGAACATCCCAGCCAATCAGATTTTCTGTGTTTGGCGTAGCCACAAATTATATCACCATTTGAGAGGCAGCCACCACAGCTTTCACACAAGCAATGGCAGAAGCAATGAATGTAGGAGACATACGGAAAGAAAGAAAAACAAGACAACACAAAGGCCTCAATAACAAGAGGGAGTAGCCGCCTGATAATGTTTAGTTTTCATAAAGCCTCGCTGCATCCAGACACCAGATTTGAGATCACTTCATATGCTTTTTCTACTTGGGCTTCCTTGCATTCCACATCACCAGTGATCCGTGTGCCTAACACACATGAGACTGCCCAAAAGAGTACAGAGAACAAAACAAGAAATTGGGTAAGGTTAGGACCCTGGGGACCAGCAACATGGAGGAGTCAGAGAAAGAAAAAGGCATTCATAGAGGAAAGAGGTAATTCAGGAAAAAGCAGTGTGTTAGAAGCCAACATAAGAGTCGGTTTTAAGGAAGAATAAGTTAGTCAACAGTATCAGATGCTGTGGAGAAATCAAGTAAGAGGAAGATAAAACTAGGCTACTGGATATGGCAATTAAGAGGTCACTGATGACCTTTCCCAGAGCAGTAATCAATATAACTCAAAATTATGTGAATTATTTGAGTAATTATTATATACTATTCAAAAACGTTGTTTTCAAATCTGGACTTCACATTAGTCATACTGCTTATCCTTAGGTGGGCTTTTAACATGCCTCTGCCTTGGTTTCTCCTCTATTTAAAAACAGTGATAAAATCTCCCCCCAGTCTTAGCCGTTCTGGAGTGTTCTGCATCTTAAACTGCATGGTGGTTATAATGTATATATATACACATGCAAAAATTGCTTAAACTAAACATTTAAGATTTGTGCACTTAGAAAGAGAACAAAAACCTCTCTGCCCCATCCTTACACAGTAATCAGATCTAGAAATAAAAATAAAGAAGGGAGCTTATAAAATAATTTGTAAAGCTAGGAACAAAAGTGTTCTTTGAATCCAGGAATCACCCCCTGGTATCCTCACCTCAACATTCTGAGGTAATGGCATTTATTACTATCCTCTCCAAGAAACTGATCAGTACAAGTTTCCACACTGTTATGACTATGTTCGTTATTTTTAAAAAGTCACATGGGTATCTCCATCGAGCACATGACAAGCAATCTGAACTATCCATGAGGAGGGACTGACAGATCCAGCTAAGAGCAGCCAGAGGTGCTAGGGCAGGCATCTCCAAAGGAGTCCTACCTTCATCAGGTGCTTGTTGACCCACTTGGTGAACGTCTTCTTCTGAACACGGTCCCGTTCATCTGTAAAGGAAACACAGAGAAGGCACTGGCTTAGCATGGCCCGGATAAGTTGCCCTACCCCTGCTTCATCCACACCCCAGCTTCTCCGTGGACAGTGGAGATAGTTTCCACAGACCCAAGAAAAGTGTCTTGTTGTTTGGAAGATTTGGCCTGTCTGAACTTCCTCTTCTGTCCTGACCATCTTGCCACTTTATAGATTAGACAGAATCATATGCCTCAAAACCATGCCATGGCAAAGTCTCCTTAGCATCATAATCTGGGGAGTGAGTGAGTCTCTGCTTCCCCCAAAGCAACCTCCAAGAAGCCAAAGTTGTGAACACCACCTGCAGAAGACGTCGAGTGGCCTTGGCATTTGGGTCACTCATACTGCAACGGTTCCATCTTCCTCTTCACATACGGATCTGCCGGACCAGTGCTCTCTTCCCACCCTCTCTTGCCCCGGTTTCTACCCCTAGCTCCCGTTTCCTCAGCAGCCATTACCAACCAGGCAACCCCGGAAAGCTGCTCAGTTTACCTGCACTACACATCTCCCCCACCTCTTCTCCCAAGTCTTACAGAGCCACTCCTTTGTAGGCACACTCTCCTTCATTCTCAGTTGTTTTTTTTTTTAAAGATTTTTATTTATTTATTTGAGACAGAGAGAATGAGAGAGAGAGAGTACATGAGAGGGAGGAGGGTCAGAGGGAGAAGCAGGCTCCCCGCCGAGCAGGGAGCCCGATGCGGGACTCGATCCAGGGACTCCAGGATCATGACCTGAGCCGAAGGCAGTCGCTTAACCAACTGAGCCACCCAGGCGCCCCTCATTCTCAGTTTTGTGCACCTCATTCACAAAAACATGACTGCCAATACTTGGCAATCACTGCTCCAGAGGCCCGGTCCTGCAGAGGACTCCTTTTCTCCCACATCTCCAATTCCCCGAGCACTTCAGACCACTGATCCATCAGCCCTGCTCCTTTTCTTCTATTTGAAGCCTATGCCATCCCCCTATTTTATTCAAATCATGCTCGCTGTCATCGACCACTCCCCTGCTGCCTGCTCCCCTCCTAGTGGCAAATCTACCTTAAACTCCCAACAACTTAGTTCACATTTACTATCTCCACATGCATCCTCTGGCATCATCCTTGACTTACTTCATCTCCAGTTCATATCCAGCCACCACACTGTCACACTGCATTCCTGCTCCAAACACACCTCCTTAGCAGTCATCCTAATCATTCCCAAGCTTTATCACTCCATTCTTATTTTATCCCTTTTATTAAGAGAATCTAAGCTTATCCTGGTCTATGCTAGACAACACAGTTAAGCAATTAAAGCTGCCATCACTAATCCCCCAGGACCTGTCACCTGCCTAACCTTCTACCACTAAGTTCACCATGACAATCTAAGAACCCGAATTACCACCATTGCTCGACTCTTCCATTATTTCTCCAAGTCAGAGGAGCATTTCAGAAGAAAGTGGCAGAATTAAAGAACTCTGGTTCACTAGTATTCAGCACAAACATCAGTGAGGTCTTCCCTCCCTACAGCCCAGTTACTCCCTTCTAACTGACTGCCTAGTAAGAGCCACATAGCTACCGTTCTGAACAATGCTGACATTCTCTCTCCACTTCCAGGTGAATGTACTACCTACTCACATTTCTGAGTTTATAGCCATTCAGTATTACCACATCCCTGTCTTTGCTCTTAACTTCACATCCTTCTTTTCAGCCTTGAATCTTTTCCTGCTTTGCAAGGAACAGTGATCTCTTCCTATTATATACCACAGAACTTGAGAATTACAATTAGTTATCTAGTCTTATTCCCTGCTGAAACATGATTCCCTTCAACAACAAAGAATCACCTGTTCAGGGTTGAAAGGTCTGCCCAAATCCTGCATAACTCTATAATATTCCCGATACTTAAAACTCAATAGAGAATTCACTACCTCCTAAAGCAATATATAGATTTAATAGTTCTATAAATGTCATCATTTGCTTCCTTATAAATTCTCCCTACTGGCTCTCGTTTGGAACTGTTAGACTTTTTTTTAAGTGTAGGCTACTTTTCACTTTTTTTTTTTTTTTTTTAAAGATTTTATTTATTTGAGAGAGAGAGAGCAAGAGTAGGGTGAGGGGCAGAGGGAGAAGCAGACTTCCTGCTGAGGAGGGAGCCTGATGTGGGGCTGGAGCCCTATGTGGTCTGGATCCCAGCATCACGACCCCAGCCCAAGGCAGATGCTTAAGGCACTGGGCCACCCAGGCGCCCCAGGCTACCTTTCACTTAATAGAGCCCTGCAAGTATTCAAAGCGGGATTTTTATTAGATTTGACCACTATCATTTCATTCCACCATATTTTGATCTTTTTAGACACTGATTCAATTATCCAACATCTTCATTATCCTTTCCAAGCCTGTGTCATCTACAGACTGAATGAGAATCAGCTCACAACTGCAGTCTCATCTAAATCACTAACACTGCTCACACTATTTTCTCTTCACCGCATGCTACTCTCTCCCTCTCTCCCTCTCCAAATAGTACTCTTTTTTAAAAAAGATTTTATTTGTTTATTTGAATGTAGTCCCCGATGCCGGGCCCAATTCCACGACCCCGAGATCATGATATGAACCAAAATCAAGAGTTGGATGCTCAATTGACTGAGCCACCCAGGCACCCCAAATACTGTTTACTCTTTAAAATCTAGTTCATTCATTCACTCATTTCTTCTTTGAATACAACTTTATTAAGGACCTACATGATTGGAAGAGCCTGTCTTTGACTCTGACAATAGGTACCAAAGTCACTCCCCAGCTCATGCTCTCTCTTGCTCTCTCTCAAATAAATAAATAAAATCTTTAAAATGAAAAAATAGGGGCGCCTGGGTGGCTCAGTTGTTAAGCGTCTGCCTTTGGCTCAGGTTATGATCCCAGGGTCCTGGAATCAAGCCCCACATCGGGCTTCCTGCTCGGCAGGAAGCCTGCTTCTCCCTCTCCCACTCCTCTGCTTGTGTTCCCTCTCTCGCTGTGTCTCTCTCTGCCAAATAAATAAAATCTTTAAAAATAAATAAATAAATAAATAAGAAAAAGAAAAAATAGATACCAAAGTCATAGTCCCTATCTTAAAAGAGATGACAGTCGGGGTGCCTGGCTGGCTCAGTTGGTGGAGCATGCAACTCCTGATCTTGGGGTCATGTGTTCAAGTCCCACACTGGGTGTGGAGCCTACTTTTAAAAATAATAAAATAGGGGCGCCTGGGTGGCTCAGTCGTTAAGTGTCTGCCTTCGGCTTAGGTCATGATCTCAGGGTCCTGGGATCGAGCCCCACTCGGGCTCCCTGCTCTGCAGGAAGCCTGCTTCTCCCTCTCCCACTCCCCCTGCTTGTGTTCCCTCTCTCGCTGTGCCTCTCTCTGTCAAATAAATAAATAAAATCTTAAAAAATAAATAAAAGTAAAAATAATAAAATAGATGACAGTCTAGCAGAAAAAAGAATTAACTTCCGTGCAGTTTGATACGTGCTATAAACAGAGCTAAGCACAGAGTGCTCAAGAACAGAAGAAAAATGGTTAAGCTACCTGAATAGGAGAGGGAAACATGGGCAGTTAGTGAAAGGTTCCAGAGGAATGAATCTAATTAAACCTTAAAAGATGAGTAGAAGTTAGCCAAGAATTTAAAGGGAAGGGACAAAGCTACTACATGCAAATTTCACCTAATGCAAATTCATGGAGACAACCAGGAGCTTATGTTCAGAGAAGTGCACAGAATCAAGGATGGTTGAAAGACAGGATGTGTATTAGGTAATGGAGAGACTTAAAACTAGATAGGATGGCATGGGCCAAATCATGACCTTTTTTACAAGCTAATGAGTCCAAACTTTACCACTAAGAAATTGGTAGAAGGTGAAGGTGAAGGAAAGCTTCAAAAGATTTTAAATAGGAGATGACATGATCAGATGTGTGCTTGAGAAAAATTACTCTGGCAGCCTTTCCTGACAACTCCAGGTCTCAACAGTCTCTTTGTCCTATAAATTTTTATGGTACTTACTATGCTAATCACTCAATCAGCACTTAATATAGTTACACAGAGAGTCCTGAACTTTTAATATGCTTATTCTTACAGCACCAATGAGATCACTAACTCCTTAAGGAAAGAGATCATGCTTTACTTTCTGTATCTGCCAAAGCTGCTAACAGCTACAGCTCTGCAGGATATGACCTAAAACAAAAATTTCTTGACTGGCCAATATACGATTAGAAGACTGGCTAATGAAACACAGAATGAAATCAGAGTTGAGTTACCTTCGGAAAAAAGTCCAGTATGTAAGAAACCCCAACACCCCAATAAGTGTCTCTTGTGTGCTGAAACATGCAGCCATGATGGGAAAACAAAATTAAAGCCAACTAAAAGTTCTGCCCCCTTACATTTCACCACCACCAGACCCATTCTGCCTCACTACATTAATACCTTCATAACCAAGATTGACCATTTCCAGTTTTACAAAATTCTCACTCTGGAGACACAAGTTTTCCTTGTTATTTTTCTTTTCAGAACTTATTTAAAAAGTTGTATGTGTTTGCCATGACAGGTTAAATAATACATAGATGGAAAAGGAAAAGTTAACAAATTTCCTTTTATTTTTTTTTTTAAAGATTTTATTATTTATTTGACAGAGAGAGACACAGCGAGAGAGGGGATACAAACAGGGGGAGTGGGAGAGGGAGAAGCAGGCCTCCCGCCGAGTAGGGAGCCCGATGCGGGGCTCGATCCCAGGACCCTGGGATCATGACCTGAGCTGAAGGCAGACGCTTAACCACTGAGCCACCCAGGCGCCCCAACAAATTTCCTTTTAAACTAATCAACATTTTAAAGAAGGCGCAGGGGGTACCTGAATGGCTCAGTCAGTTAAGCATCTGACTCTTGATCTCAGCTCAGGTCCTGATCTCAGGGTTGTGAGTTCGAGCCCTGTGTGTACACACACACGTACACACACACACACACAAGAAGAGGCGGAATTCATGGGATTTCTTTTTAGTCCACTGCCTCTTATTTTAGACCTGAAGATGCGAAGGGCACAATGGACGCTGGTCCATCTTACTGTTTCCAATAGCTAAAAAACGGACTTTCAGTTCAGCGGCAAGAGGTCCAGGTATTTATTCGGATCATAATTACTAAGGGAAACATGATTACAAGTTCTTCTTTTTTTTTTTTTTAAGATTTTATTTATTTATCTGAGAGAGAGAATGGGAGAGAGAGAGAGCATGAGAGTGGGGAGAGTCAGAGGGAGAAGCAGACTCCCCGCTGAGCGGGGAGCGGATGTGGGACTCGATCCCGGGACTCCAGAATCATGACCTGAGCCGAAGGCAGTCACCCAACCGACTGAGCCACCCAGGCGCCCTACAAGCTCTTCTTAATACCAGCTAGCCTGCTTTAGAGCTGAGCCGTAAGTTACTCAGAAAAGGGTTTTATGGAACAACTGTGCCCCCAAGCTGAAGGATCCTTTTTTTAGGATCCTGTGTTGCAGACCCATCAAGTACATGCAAGTTCTTTCCTGATTTAAGCATTAAGACAAGAGGATAGATACTGCAGTGCCTGGAGTTTGAGATCATAATATTTTAGCAAGGAAATTCACTACAGAAGCCAAAGAACAACCAACTATTAAACTTTCAGAATGCGCCAAACAGCTCAGACTTCCAAATTTTTTAAGTTTTAGGTTTGGCTCCCTACACATAAATCCCTA
Source organism: Mirounga leonina (assembly GCF_011800145.1). NCBI lineage: Eukaryota > Metazoa > Chordata > Mammalia > Carnivora > Phocidae > Mirounga > Mirounga leonina. The sequence goes on from NW_023270447.1 coordinate 64,185,623, forward strand.
ATTTAATTGCAGGCCCAGCAAAGATCATTTTACCTAACACTGGAGGTAGAATTTTCAAGATACCCCAGTCAATTTAACAAAGGCCATACTCTTTGATGCTTCTTATAAACTTGGCTGTACCAAAGGCTATGAACTGCCAACAAAGAACCCAACTGCCCACTGAGAAATTCTAAGATTGAACATATTTTTTTTTTAAAGATTTTATTTATTTACTTGACAGAGAGAGACACAGCGAGAGAGGGAACACAGGCAGGGGGAGTGGGAGAGGGAGAAGCAGGCTTCCCGCCGAGCAGGGAGCCCAATCCCAGGACCCTGGGATCATGACCTGAGCTGAAGGCAGACGCTTAACGACTGAGCCACCCAGGCGCCCCTAAGATTGAACATATTGAGGCACCAATGAATGATGTGGGGGTTACTTAATTAGAAGGATTTAATACTTGTTTCCAACTTTTATTAAAAGCCATTACAGTCCACCAAGCTACCAATACATACCCCAATTTTCTTTGTTTTAGTTTCACCTGCAGAGATGTCCTTTGGAAACTTAGGCAAGTCCTTCCACCTAAAATCTGGATCCCACCTCTTCCCTTCTCTTTGGGAACCTTAATCCAACAATTATCCCCTAGCTTGTATATCTTTAACTTCTCTCTTTCCTTTCCCCTTGGCTTCCTGAACAAGTATGATGACAATGCTGTCTCCATCTCCTCACCTCCTATTCCCCCCATGTGACCTGTGTGGCTTTGAGCCCCACAAATTCACTGAAATTGCTTTCTCCACAATCACCTACCTAACTGCCAACTCAGAAGACACTGCTGATCATTCCTTCACCTTTTAAACTCACTCTCCCTCTTGAATCTGAGACTCCATTCCACCCTAGTGTTCCTCCTTCCTCTTTGGTTATTCCTTCTCTTCTGCTCACTCCTTAAATGTTTACTCATCCTTAGCCTTCTTTCCTTCTTTTGGTATTACAGGTTTTTAAGATATCCATGGACCCACAGGTCCATAGATGGGTTTGGAGAGTGATGCCGTGAACCACCTAAAACTGCATGTAAAATTCTGGGTGTTATGCGCATGGTGGGAGGGGAATAAAAACCCATAGTTTAAAAAAAAAAAAAAAAAGGAGGGGCACCTGGGTGGCTCAGTCAGTTGAGAGGCTGCCTGCAGCTCAGAACATGATCCCAGGGTCCTGGAATCAAGCCCCGCATCAGGCTCCCTGCTGAGTAGAGAGCCTGCTTCTCCCTCTCCCTCTGCTACCCCCACTGCTTGTGCTCTCTCTCTCTCTCTCTCAAATAAATAAATAAAATCTTAAAAAAAAAAAAAAAAAGGTTATGAAGAGCAGTTCTCCCCATTCTCCCAGAATAATTTTATCTACTCCTATGGTTCGAACTGTAACTGATCATTTTCAAATCCGTATCTTTAGCTCAGGCTTTCATCCTAAATACCACTTTCATATGTCTAATTGCCTCCTAAACATTTCTTGCTCGTCTCAAACTCAACTTGTCTAAAACTGAACTCTTTTCTCTCTGCTTCTAACAGGATTCCCTGCTCTAATCCATCTGTTATGGCCTGAGCGTTTGTATTTCCTCCCCTAAATTCGTATGTTGAAATCTTAATCCCCACTGTGATAGCATCAGGTGAGGCCTTTGGGGCATGAATGGGTCATGAGGGTGGTCCTTATAAAAGGACCCCAAGACAGCTCTCTCTCCCTCTTTCTGCCATGTGAGGGTACAGAGAGGATTACAGCTACCTATGATCCGGGAAGAGGGCCTGCACCAGACACCAAATCTACAGCTGCCTTGATCTTAAGACTTCCAGCCTCCAGAACTGTGAGAAATAAAGGTGTGTTGCTGAAGCCACCACATCTGTGGCCCAAACTAAGACGCCATCCTTCTCAATTCTGCCAGCAATCTTTCTAACAAAACTGATCTGTTACTCTGCCTTAAGACCTTTCAGTGACTCCTCATCCTCTTAATATTTTTTTTTAAGATTTTTATTTATTTTTTGACAGAGAGAGAGAGACAGCGAGAGAGGGAACACAAGCAGGGGGAGTGGGAGAGGGAGAAGCAGGCTTCCCGCAGAGCAGGGAGCCCGATGCGGGGCTCGATCCCAGGACCCTGGGATCATGACCTGAGCCAAAGGCAGACGCTTAACGACTGAGCCACCCAGGCGCCCCCTTTTAATTTTTTTTTTTTTAAGATTTTATTTATTTGACAGAGAGACACAGCGGGAGAGGAAACACAAGCAGGGGTAGTGGGAGAGGGAGAAGCAGGTTTCCCCGCGGGGCAGGGAGCCGTATGTGGGACTCGATCCCAGGACCCTGGGATCACGACCTGAGCTGAAGGCAGTCACTTAGTGACTGAGCCACCCAGGCGTCCCTCTGCCACTGAACTTTAACTGAAGAGCAAGGGACTGAGAATTACTATACAACTTGACAAAATTATTTTTTTAAACTTTTTTTTAAAAATGAACTTTTTTTAAAAGATTTTATTTATTTATTTATTCGACAGAGAGAGACACAGTGAGAGAGGGAACACAAGCAGGGGGAGTGGGAGAGGGAGAAGCAGGCTTCCCGCTGAGCAGGGAGCCCGATGTGGGGCTCGATCCCAGGACCCTGGGATCACGACCTGAGCTGAAGGCAGACACTAAACAGCTGAGCCACCCAGGTGCCTGCCCCTCATCCTCTTAATATTAATAGTTAACGTTTACTGAACACCTGCTTATGTGCGACATGCCTCATGTATATCGTTTCTAATGCTCAACAACCCTGAAAGCTAGGTATTATTTTACTGGAAAGATAAAGCCTAGAGATGTTAAGTAATTTGTCCGAGATCACAAGGTAGGTAAAGAACTACCTGAACTCAGCTCCATTGGATTCCAAAGCCTGATGCCTCCATTCAGGATAATATTCAAACTTTTTACCTTGGCATCTAAAACCCATTATCATGTGGTGCCTGCCTGCCACTCATCACTCTCTACCCTTTCATAAAAATTCTTTCAGCCTTGCTGAACATTCTTGCCCAAATGTAATCTTGCCCTTGTATTCACTGTTCCCTCTGCGTGGAATATAGCTCCCCCCTTGTCTGTCTACTCATTGCTCTGTATTCAATTAAACCATCACTTCTTCCAGGAGCTTTTCTTACCCCTTACACACACTAGTTTAGCTGATCTTTCTCTTGTGCTCATTGCAAGGTATTATTGTTTACGTGTCTATTTGCCCTACTCTACTAGGAGCAATTTGAGAATAGGCCTAGGTTGGAATTAAAGCCTGCATTTGGGGTGTAAAGCTCTGTGTTCTAATCCAACATAGCTGATAACATCGTCCCAGTGCATTATAAATCATTACAAAAGCAAATAAAAGAAGAACTTCTGCTTGTTTCCCTGAGGGCCACAGAAAAATCACAAATGGGGCGCCTGGGTGACTCAGTTGGTTAAGCGACTGCCTTCGGCTCAGGTCATGATCCTGGAGTCCCGGGATCGAGTCCCACATCGGGCTCCCTGCTCAGCGGGGGGTCTGCTTCCCCCTCTGCTCTCTTCCCCCTCGTGCTCTCTGTCTCTCATTCACTCTCTCTCAAATAAATAAATAAAATCTTTAAAAAAAAATTAAAAAAAAAAAAAGAAAAATCACAAATGGTTCTAGAAGCCCAATGAGGCACCTGGGTGGCTCAGTTGGTAAGTGTCTGCCTTTGGCTCAGGTCATGATCTCAGGGTCCCGGTATCAAATCCCAGGTGTCAGGCTCCCTGCTCAGCCGGGAGTCTGCTTCTCTCTCTCCCTCTGCCCCTGCCCCTACTCGTGTGCGCGGGCTCTCTCTCTCTCATAAATAAATAAAATCTAGGGGAAAAAAAAGAAAAAGAAGAAGAAAAAGCCCAAGAGGCACCAACCTCCTGAAAATTTTAAAAATGAGATACATGAGCTGACAGAGAAAGGAAATAGTCAGATTAGGCCCATTCCTTGACCTCATGAAATTTACAATCTAGTAGCAAACACCAATATATAAATAATTAACAATAATATCAAGCAAATGAAACACCAAATACAAGCTACACAAAATGATGCTGATAATAACAATTAATTCTGACAGAGGTGTAGGAGGAGAGTTCATGGAAGGCATAGTGTTTGAACTAAACCTTGGATAACAATTAGGATTTGGGCAGCACAAATGGAGTTAAGGAATTCCAAACTGAAGAAGAAGTATGAGCAGCAATTCGGAGACATGTAAGTACACAGGATGTGTTTCAGGGAATAGCACAGGTATGCAAAGCATACATTTAGCAATTTAATGAGAAAGGAAGCTTGCAAGGTCATATGAGGTTAAATCACTCCAGAAAACTGATCTACTTAATTCAGTAAATAAAATGATACCACTGAGATTTTTTTTTAAAGATTTACTTATTTATTTGAGAGAGAAAAAAGGAGCACAAGCAGGATGAGGGGCAGGGGGAGAGGGAGACAAAGTCTCAAGCAGACTCCACACTGAGCACAAAGCCTGACACAGGGCTCTATCTCATGACCCTGAGATCACGACCTGAGCTGAAAACAAGAGCTGGACACTTAACCAACTGCACCATCCAGGCGCCCCAAGATTTTTTGAACCAGAAGGTATTCTGAAAAGATTAATCTGGCATTGGACCGAAGGCCAGTCTGCAGCAGAGAGACACAAGAACCAGCTAGAGGTCTACTTAATGACAAACCAAGAAAAAAATCTAAGAGTATGAACTAGGGCAGAGACAGCAAGGATATAAAGAGGGCAGGCAGATCCATAAGATAATGTAGAGGCAGAAACAACAGCCCTTAAATACTGACTAGATGTGTCAAGGAAAGGCAAGGTTCAAAATAATTCTAATGTTTCTAGTCAATAAATGTTGGTCAACTAATGTTTCCAGCAACTGGGAGGAGTGGTATCTTGAGATTAGGAAAGTAGAGGAGGCACAGATTGGGTGTTGGGTAGGTTGGGTAAAGCAGAAGAAAAATAATGAGGTGTTAGCAGACCTTCTTGGTGACAGCTGGAACGTTAGGTCTAGAGTTCAGAAGAGCAGTCAGAATTGAGGCTACAGATTTGAAGCTAACAGTTGACAGCTGTGGCTGTGGCAAGTTCAGCAGACAGCCTATCTCAACAAATCTGAAATCACCACTTTGCCCATATTATCCCTCTACTCAAAAATCCTTTAGTGGCTCCCAGAAGACCAAGTCCAGGTCCTTTGTTTCCATAGTCTGCTGTGTACAACCCTTTGAAATTCAGTTCTGGTTTTTATTCCCTGTGTGTTAGGTGGTTGGAGGAGATAGATACGTGGCCTCTGACCTGAAGAAATTTACAATCTACTCTTCCAACTTTATCTTTGGGCTCTCCCCTGCATGACTCAACTACAACCATTCTGATATCATTGTTTCCAAACATAACTTGCACATTCTTGTCTTTGTTGCCCCTACTGGAATATCTGGTCTCCCTCTTTTTCAGTTATCTAAGTTAGAGCCTCCTTACAAGGTCCAGCTGAAGTCCCACTTCTCCCTTTGTATCTTTCCACCTATGCCAGCCACTTCTAGATGCCTGCAGGTGCCTGTGTTTATTCAGTTTACTTGGCACCAAGCATACAAAACCTATTGTTAGATACCTCTCTATGTAAATCCTATTTATCTGAACTTTAGCTCTTTGGAGTCAAGAACCATGTTTTAAATTTCCTTAAATATCCAACATTTAAGACAATAATGGATACTCAAGAATACTCATTCATTTAACAAATATATACTGAAAGCCCACTCACTATGTGCCAAGGTTATATCTACAAGGACATTTTAAGAGGTATTTTCAAAGTCAGACTAAGAAGTATTCCCAAATGATAATTAAAAGACTGCTTTTCAGCAGGGAGCAGGGATTTCCATTCAGATGTCCCGTCTACAGTTACAGCTTTCCTAAATTCTTCTTGCCATGTCTGGACCCAGGAGACTTTGCACCACTTCGTGTAAGCTCAAAGAAAATGGGCTGAAGAAATAGACCCATAAATACAGAGGGGTTGCCAGAGGGGAAGGGGGTGTGGGGATGGGCAAAACAGGCGAAGAGGAGTGGGAGATACAGGATTTCTATGGAATGAATAAGTCATGGGAATAAAAGATACGGCAGAGGCAATATAGTCAATAATTTTGTAATAGCTTATGGTGACAGATGGTAGATACACTTGTGGTGAGATAGCAGAACATATAAACTTATTGAATCATACGTCTGAACCTAATGTAATATTATGTGCCAACTGTACTTCAAGAAGGAAGGAAGGGGGCGCCTGGGTGGCTCAGTCGTTGGGCGTCTGCCTTCGGCTCAGGTCATGATCCCAGGGTCCTGGGATCGAGCCCCGCATCGGGCTCCCTGCTCCGCGGGAAGCCTGCTCCTCCCTCTCCCACTCCCCCTGCTTGTGTTCCCTCTCTCGCTGTGTCTCTGTCAAATAAATAAATAAAATTTTTAAAAAAAAGAAAAGGAAGGAAGGAAGAAAGAAAGGGAGAGAAAGAAAGATACATAGATAGATGGAGATCAAGCAATTAACTGTGCTTACCAAAAATATACAACGGCACCAACATTATAAATGATTCCTATCCTCAGACATACATAAGTCAACTTCAGGAAATAAGACTGACCTAGAAATTGTGTTTACTCTGTGTCAGGCACTGTGCAAGGCCTGTTTCATTTAGTATTTGACTCAGTCCTCACAACTCTACCAGTACACACTATTTACCCTCATTTTTATAGTTCAAATTGAGGCTCAAAAAGGCTTATTAATAATTTGCCTGAAGTCACACAGTTAGCAAGTAGCAGAATTGAGATTCAAATCCAAGTCTGTCATGGACTTTTAACCACCACACCTACTGCCACCATGAAATTATTAGAAGGCAACACAATATCACCCTGTGTAATGACAGGCAGAAGGGAGGTGCAAACCATAACTGTAACTGGGATTCATGACAGGCATCTATCACCAAGGGTTGGACAGGCTTAGAATGTCTCAGTGAAGATGGAGAACTGGGAGCTTAGGGAGGTGATAATTCTAGAAACTTCAGTTCAAAATTAAAGTTTTATGTTATTTCTCAGGCAAACTGGAACTTTATTAATGGTAATTCTTTGCTCTATTGGGAATCTGAGAGTAAATGACAGAAGTTAGATAAATAAATAAGCCGGGAGTGGGGTGCCGGGTGGCTCAGTCTTTGGGCATCTGCCTTCGGCTCAGGTCATAATCCCAGGGTCCTGGGATCGAGTCCCACATCGGACTCCTGGCTCAGCGGGGAGCCTGCTTCTTCCTCTCCCACTCCCCCTGCTTGTGTTCCCTCTCTCCCTGTCTCTCTCTCTCTCTCTGTCAAATAAATAAATAAATAAATATCGAAAGAAAGAGAGAGAGAGAGAAAGAGAGAAAGAAAGAGAAAGAAAGAAAGAAAGAAAGAAAGAAAGAAAGAAAGAAAGAAAGAAAGAAAGAAAGA